>NC_057800.1:719006017-719010293 GCF_018294505.1 Triticum aestivum
AACACTTCCGGTGTCCGAATACTATCATCCTATATATCAATCTTTACCTCTCGACCATTTTGAGATTCCTCGTCATGTCCGTGATCTCATCCGGGATTCTGAACAACATTCGATCACCAAATCACATAACTCATATAATACTAAATCGTCATCGAACGTTAAGCGTGCGGACCCTACGGGTTCAAGAACTATGTAGACATGACCAAGACATCTCTCCGGTCAGTAACCAATAGTGGAACCTGGATGCTCATATTGTCTCCTACATATTCTACGAAGATCTTTATCGGTCGAACCGTTATGACAACATACGTTATTCCCTTTGTCATCGGTACGTTACTTGCCCGAGATTCGATCGTCGCTATCTTCATACGTAGTTCAATCTCGTTACCGGGAAGTCTCTTTACTCATTCCGTAAGACATCATACTGCAACTAACTCATTAGTCACTTTGCTTGCAAGGCTTCTTATGATGTGCATTATCGAGAGGGTCCAGAGATACCTCTCCGATATTCGGAGTGACAAATCCTAATCTCGATCTATGCCAACCCAACAAACACCTTTGGAGATACCTGTAGAGTATCTTTATAATCACCCAGTTACATTATGACATTTGATAGCACATAAGGTATTCCTCCGGTATCCGGGAATTGCATAATCTCATAGTCGAAGGAATATGTATTTGACATGAAGAAAGCAATAGCAATAGAACTAAACGGTTAATATGCTAAGCTAACAAATGGTTAGGAAACCTTAACCAGCTTTGATCAACGAGCTAGTCAAGTAGAAGCTCACTAGGGACACATTGTTTGTCTATGTATTCACACATGTATTTGGGTTTCCGATCAATACAATTCTAGCATGAATAATAAATATTTATCATGATATAAGGAAATATAAAATAACAACTTTATTATTGTCTCTAGGGCATATTTCCTTCAAAAAGGACTACGATTGATTCCCTATACATGTGGGTCATCAACACCCTACTCCTCTTGGATGTTTCTCGTATGAAGTTTTTACAACGAAGGATCTGATGGTCGTGGTTGTTGTGTATGATATCTCAAACTTCTAGTCCTTGTGTTCTTCTTGTAGTGCTTGTGATCATTTCTATATTCATCCCTTGTCTCACATCATGTAGGAATGACCAGACAATGATTGCAATGGCTACATGGCCATGTAGTAGTAATAGTGCAGTTGCTACTCTTTTGTAGTGATATAAGATGGCTTGACGGAGCTATTGGTAATGTCAAATTTTAATAGCCCGCGTCTAGTTCAGTCGGATGAACATTGTCGTACAAGACAGGCGGTTGGGTTTCTTGGTGTTGGTTTAGCCGAGTGATCTCCATGCATGGACTCGGGTTGTTCTGGCCTGCTAGGCCATATCCTTGTCATGGGTCTATTCTAGGGGATCTCGTCTCCATAAAACAAGATTATAATACACAATATTTTATCTTCTGTTGAAGATTCATATCATTAGTACTCAGTTCTATCACATTTATTGAAAAACTTTCAATCTATTCATTAAACATCATGGCAATACAAAGAACACAAAAAGTTACAAAAAATACATCCATGTTCGTAGAACACCTAGCGATGACTTCAATCACTAGAGCGAGCCAAAGGCGCGCTACCATCATCGTCCCTCCCTCATTGGAGCTGGCCAAACCTTGTCGTAGTAGACTGATGGGAAATCATCGTACTAAGGTACCAAAGGACCAGCGCACCAGAACAGCAACCGACACCGACAAGGAGAAGCGTAGATCAGAAGGAACTAACCTATAGACAGATTAACAAAACTAAAGAAGACTAGGTCCACGCGGAACGACCGAAGATAAACATGGATTGAATGTTGTGAGATCTGCCGAAGACACACCTTCCCACGCCCTTCGGTGATGCGAGACGCACCACCTGGACGGGGGCTATGAGGAGAACCTTATTCCACCTTCATGGAGTCGCCACCGCCTCTCCTTCCTGAACAGGACACAAATCCCAAATAGACTAAAAAAACACCTAAAGATGAATCATGAGCCCTCCCAGCGGCAAGAACCAGGATCCACCGCGCCTCCATGGCCCTAAGCCATAGTATACGAGGTAGATCGGCGGCGGTCGGCAGGAGGTAGGGAAACCCTGCTGACTGGTTCGATGTCCTTGACTTGTACAATCGTAGCCTTCATGGTTTTATAGGGCATGTGGTGACATATATGGATGACTAATAATATACTACTATTTTAGTTCAGCATATATATTAATCTTGACCGTTATAGTTTGTACTAACTACATAACTATCAGAATAGATTATTTTACTTATGTGGAAATATAGATGAACCCGAAGACTTGATTTCCTCTTGTTTATATCATATAATAAATAAATTGTAAATTTTAACACATAGCCCGCCTAGCTCAGTTGGTAGAGCCAAGGCTCTTAGGATGTGCTTGGTCTGCTACCCGCACAGATCCTTTTGGCTCTGGTAGCAATTCCAACCGTACAATCTGGTACACGTGGGGCTGGGATTGCTACCGATTCCAGAAGGATTTGCACAAATAGCAAACCATACATGCCCTAACCTTGTGGTCTTGGGTTCGAGTCCCAAGGCGGGAATTTTTTTGGGAAAAGGTTTATTATCAACTGGATGAAAACAAGAGAACATAAGACTCTCATGTGTCCCTGTGGACCCATCATGTTTGATCCAACCTTATCTTCCCGCACACTCCGCCACTCCGCCACTCATCCCTTTCCATTACCTTTTGCCCTTTCCCATCTATCTTTGTTACACGCGACCCCCCACACCCATTGCTGCTGCTACAAGCTAGAGGAGGAGGACGACGACACCTCCTCCTGCATCTCCACCACACAGCTGTGTCGCAGCATCCGTCGTCGCCGTCGCACTGTGTTGGAGCACCGCCCACTGATGTTGTGTTGAAGTTGAGGGTTTTTTTTTTTTTTTGAGAAGTCACCGGGGGGGGCAAGGCGCCCCACCTGAATATATATTTCTCACGCTGCGAGGCAGCAGAACCCAGGGTCCTGGGAGAGTACAGTTTTGTGAGGGAGGAAAACTACAGGGAGATCACAGGTCTAGAGCAAGGAGGAAAGGGCCCCAAGCCGCCAGGTCTCCACGGTCTTCAGGTTTCAGGCGGAAAGACCAAAGCTTGAGGTCGCAGGTAGCAGCGGCGACGGCACGACTGACAGCCGGGCGCCTGCGTCGGAACACCACATCGTGCCGATGGTTCCAAATTCGCCAAAGGAGGAGGAGCCGCACCGCAGACCAGTGTTTTTAGGTGCAAGAGGAGGAGACGGGACCTCCCAGATATCTCTGCATCCGAGGCCACTGACGACACCAAGGGCACGCCAAACGTGCGCGACGCGACAGCAGGTGAAGAGCAGATGATCGGTAGTCTCGGACTCCCTGCCGCAGAGCTGGCACCGGTCTTCGTCCCGGATGCGTTTCTTGAGGAGGTTGGCTTTTGAGTGAACCCGGTCGCGAGCTTCGATGTGGCCTTCGATGTGGCCATGGAGCTCCACCGCGTGACGGGGCGTTGCAATGAAGCTTTCACCGGCGACTACCGCGGTGCTGCGATGGAGCTTCAACGGGGCAGTGATGCGGCCATGGAGCCCCGACACGTGATGGGGTGATGCAACGAAGCTTTCATTGGCGACCACCACGGTGCTGCGATGGAGCACCACCGTGCGGCGGTGGCACTGCAGTGAAGCTTTTCGTCTATGGCTGTCAATGCGCGATGGGGCTTTGCAGTGAAGCTGCGACCGCCTTGGTACTGCGATGGAGCACTACCGCGCGGCGATGGCGCTGCAGTGAAGCTTTCCGCCAGAGGCCGTCAGGGTGCTGCTATGGAGCACTGTCACGCCGGTGTTGGGCGATGCAGTAAAACATCGGCGGCGGCCGGCGGGTGCTGTGGTGAAGCAACGGTGGAGGACCGCCGCACCATCGTCAGCACTGCAGTGAAGCATCGCCGGTGGCGGCATGGCGTCGAGTGCTAAGATGGAGTGTGTGTCGTGGTGGTGTTTGGCACTGCAGTGAAGCATCGCTGGTGGCCGTCAGTGGAGCATCGTTGCACGCCGGTGAGGGGTGCGGCTCCTGCTGCAAGCCGAGCGACGCTGCTTCCCACGGTGAACTTGCTTCGGTTGCTTCCCTGTTGCGTCTGCGATGAGAGGAGGGGACGACCCCGCGAGGCGGCGTTGACCGAATCCAACAATGACGAGCACGAGATCTGATGGACCTGGACCCGACTGATTTCTCTAGGAAACCAGTCGGTTGATCTGT
>NC_057800.1:719010621-719012244 GCF_018294505.1 Triticum aestivum
GGATCTACAGCTTCGATGGATCTATACCGTTTTAGACCAAGTGATTTAGGTACATGGGAGAACTTAAAGTTACTATTTTCAGCAATGTGACAAACCCATTCGGAAGTTATCTAGATGTCTTGTACGTATTGGTGTGACGTGGATTGTCAGAATAGGAAATCCACACTAGAATCACCAAGTGAGTAGTTTCGCTTTATTATTTTTGATGCTACAATTATTATCTATGATTTGGGATTTTGTCTTCTTCGTAGATCGGTCGCTGCCGGAACTAGGTAGAGTTCTCTATTATAAAGAATGTCAATAAACTCCATATTCTGACATCTATAATACCTAAATAGTTGATCCCCACTATTTCTAATTCTTTCAACATGCAAGCCATCCACCTTACCAAGTGTGTCACGTCAGCATCCACTAACAATATTTTTCAGCCCATGTAATCTTTATTCCATTATCGCTAATTCTCTCAACATGCAAGCATCTCACCTCACAATACATTACAATTCTTTTCAGCCCATGCAAACCACACCAATATATTTATTTTTGTCACTGGACATATGCAGTAGAATAGATAATTCTTTAATTTATTTACTTCCTAAAGATTGTGAAAGATTGTGAAATGCCTGATTTACACAAAATGCAAGTATGGAATAGTTATATGTTAAAATTAGTAGCTTTTGATATAGATATTTTCCTTCATACATAAGTCATCTGTAATTAATCTTTATATTTCCGCAGCAACACGCCGGGAAATTACCTAGTTAAATAGATGGCATGGAGGTATTTCTTTAGGCTAGTCATAGTGCGAGTAACTTAGGTAGTAACATAGCGCACTTCAAGAAAATTTTGCTTATGTGGCATGTAATTAATGAGAAAGAATGAGTCTACAAACTAATAAATGAAGCCACCTATGACACTACTAGTATGTTACTTACTATAAAGGTAGTAACTTAGACTAGTGTCATATATATGACACTAGTATAAGTTACTTCCCACTATGATCAGCCTTACGTGTGCAAACTAGGGAAAACATAAGTGTCATGAATCACATAGTATTAGCTCATTCTCCGAAAAGCATAAGGTGCGCTTGACTTTCGTTGTATGTGCCCATTGAGTAAGAATGATTATTGCCTGGGTCCTCGTGCAACCTCTATGCGTGATGTTTTTTTCGTGCTAAATACTGCCCTCGGGACATAAAATTTTGGGAATGATACCTCCAGCCACATTACCATGTTATTTCAAGTTCCAGAAGCACAAGGGTCAATGACTAGGCTCTTACACGCCAACTCAAATATCAGGTAATTCCGTTTCTAAGAACTCTTCCAAGTTCTTACGTTAATATGATGATGCCTAAATCAGGTATATTTATTTTCATTGTGAATAAATGATCTACCATGGACAATTGGGACAAATACTAAGTATGATGAGCATGCAGATGTCAGCGAGCATACAGGAGCAAAGCTGAAGTTGAAAGTGAATATTTCTGGAGTTTAAGCCACCATGATGACATGTGAGAACATGGGAAAAATATACAGCATGGCACATATATTGTAATTTCATCTATAGCTATCTATAGTTGTCGTGCTAGCTTAGTCTTGGGACGCATGATCCATACAGTGGATGTTA
>NC_057800.1:719012617-719020168 GCF_018294505.1 Triticum aestivum
CCCCCACCCCACCCGTATGTATCTCGCTACATTCCCCCTTATGGTGTAGAGTTAGGGTTTATGTTTTGTTTGATTGAGTTTTAGCCTTTTCTACTCTTAGTCCTACACATGAGAGCCGACCGGACTTCCTATACTACACATCACCAAAACCTCATGCTATCAATCAAGTACTTCATGTTCTATTCGTGTTTACATGTTCTTCGTTTACATGGAGAGATTGACCTTTGTGATATAGTCGACCGTGTTTCCAACAATGGGAACAACCATAGCGGAGATGGTGTAGTATTTTTTTCAGCACACACTCGAGTGTTCAGTGCAGTTGGGTCATCAAAATCTCCTCCAACATGATTCAATTTCATCTCATCAAAACACCAGGATATCTTTTTACCTATCCCGTTGTATCAGCTAGGCAAGGTTACTTCATGAGACTTTCTGGTTTTCCATGGTTTAGTTTGCATATATTATCATACCTGGAGCCCAAGAAAAAGCCAACAAAAATGTAAGTTAGATCTTCACTTTCCAAGCCCTATGAGACGTCACAATTTTTCTTTTCAGTGCATTGCATCATTGAGTCTACGTCTGCATAATCATATTGAGTTGATAATCTTAGTCTTAAGGTCTACTTTGTTACAGTTTTGAGTTATATTCACATTAGTCACGCTAGCGCCACACCAGCACCACGTCCGTTGCTGAGCACCACCCTCCTGGAAACTCCACCCCCCTCTCCCCACCGTCCTCTACATTGTCATGTGTTAGGCCGCTTTGAAGGACAGGCGACTGGAGCCAAACCCATCAGGTTCTTTTTTGACAAAGGGTGAATTTTATTGGCTCAAATGAAGCATCGAGAGGATATAATATGAGCACACACCCGACCGTTGTATAATTAGGATGCACACAACCAACCTAACACATAGTAACACAAAAACACACCAACAGCTAGCAAGGTCACAAAACCAAAAGCTATGCGTAGGCGTGGAAAAGAGAAAAGGATAAAAATAAAAAGCCCTAAAGCGATCAGATCTGCAATCGGCAAACTACAACTGAGACAATATCCACACCAACCATTGACATCATATGAAGGACTAGAATCTTCAACAACAACGTCTTCAGGAATGCAGCCCTCCTGCGACGTTTTTACTTTTTACGGCCAGCATATATTCTCTGTTAATTTATTTATTTTTTATGATTAGATCTAAGTTAGGCTTTATATAGACAAAGTTTGGCTGTTACTATTCGAGTTGTTAACCTTTGTTCTCTCTTAAATCCTTATTCCGATGTGCCAAGTGCCGATATGGTTCATGACCATACAACACCTGCCCTTGCTAACCGGGGAATGTTAAATAACCCCGGAATTTAAAATCTGAGCACTATTAGGGCACTCTACTTCATGGTTTTACTACGTGTGCATAGTGTACGATAACCCTTCTACAATTCGTTCTAAGCCATTATATGCACCAATTTTGACTTGTGACTTTTTGCCAACCTAGGTTTTTTTATTTTATTTTTAGAAAAGGAGGATGACTCCCGGCCTCTGCATCTGGGCGATGCATGCGGTCACTTTATCAATTATTCTTACAAGATCTCACAAAGTCATACAACAGCAAGACTAAAGCCACCGTCTAAGCAACAACTGTCGCTACACCTATCCAATTGATGAAGGGGCGCTGATAGCCTGGGCCTAATACCAAACAGACATCGCGGCCAAATATAAACATCTAAGACCTGAGGTCCCAACCAGGACGCCTGCCTGATATGGGGCTCCTACCAGTCCGGCGCACTCCTCAACCAGGACGCCTGCCGGGTATGAGGCCGCCGCAGCCACCTGCCACGAGTCCATCTTCAGAGTTGTACTGTTGCATCTATCGTGACAGGTCTCTCTGCCATCGACGACACCACGACATCAGACAACGTCGTCCTCCTGTGCGTGTCCATCCTCCCACATTGAACTCCGAATCTGCACTGCGCCACGCCGTCAAGATCCGTCGCCATCAATGTATGGATGAAGCACCGCTCCACCAAAGAAGTCGTTCGCTGGTCCCGCGAAGCCGAGTGCACCTCCAAAAATGCCGCCCCCAAGGGGGTTACGACACAATTGCCGCCAACATCCGATCAGCTGATCTAGGGTTTCCCCCGGAGGTATTGAGTGGAGTTGGGAGCTTCACCTCGATGATGCCTTCATGAAGGAAACGATGATAAGGGCATCGTCATCACCGGCTTCGGCCATCAACCAAAGACCAGGTTTTCACCCGGATCCGTCCCAAGAAATTCACCCAACAACATGTGCACCGTCTCGACCGCCTTCAAAGCCCCAGATCTAGTCCCCTAGATCCGGCGACCACCCGCAGCCACAGTGCCATCGTGGGATCCCTGGCGCATCGACCACTGCCTGAGTGTGCCACCACTGGAGCCTAGGAGGAGGGCTCCCACCCCGCCTCGCCAAGCCGCCGAGAAGGATCCCGCACGCTCGTCACTGTCTCTGATCCGAACCAATCCATAGCAGATTGCCATCACAGATCCGCCTTGGACAGGGACTGCACCACGCCATGCCGCCGCGGGAAGCCCTAGCTTCACCGACCGCCACCCTCCAGGGCCGCCGCCCCGGGATCCAGATAAAACATTGCCGCTGCCACCGGCTAAGTTCCGCCGCCGCCGACCAGCCAAGCCGCCGGTCACTGCGACCACCGCCACCATGACCATGCGAACACAGCCAGCCGGCCGACCAACTCCGACGAAGGAGAAGGCCACCACCAACAAGCCTAGGGCCGGCGTCCCAGACATCCTCGTGTTGCAAATCAAGTCCAGGAGCAGTGCATCGCGGACGGCGATTGAGATTGGTAGTACAACGAATTAGCCCAACTGAGTCAAGGCCAGATCTGCCGTTGCTAGTGCTGTCCTCCCCCGCTGCCGCCGCACCACTTCCATGTCACTGCCGATCTGCGCCACCGCTGTCGATCTGGCCGGAAAGGAGCGCCGCCTCCCAACCAGATCGAGATCAGAGGAGAAACCGCCGCCGCCGCCACGCCACAAGGGCTTTGCCATGTGACGCCCCGGGCGACGGCGGCGGCGGAGGGGAGTGGAGATGGGGCGAGGCTGTAGGAGGAGGGCGGGGGCTCCCCGGTGCGGGGCGGCGCCACCGCACGGGGGAGGGACGGGGGAGAGGCACCTAGTTCTTTGCCAACCTAGGTTGCCTGGCTCCTACCCCTTACGTTCCCTCGCGTTCAGCCAAGGGTGTAACGGGAGCACCTTTGTGATCGTTACTTCTAGGCTTAACCTGGTCAAGTATCCTATGTGGGAAAAGCCAAAAGCACATAATAAAGAAGTCACAACGCACATAATAGGTCGGCACAAAAGAAGTGAAATTAAAATTACCCTTGAGGTTACATGCGATTGGAAGCATGAATTTTTTTTGCTCGGAATAGACGAGGTTAGGGTCAAATTCACGATCGTAAAGATAGTAATGTGGTTGTAGGAACCGTTGGAGGGTCTCCTGCACCAAAACTATTCGCACCGTGGTTCACTTATGTTTAGAGTAGACCTACATGTTGGGTTTCCTTGCACCAACAAAAGAATCCCCCATAAACCGGGGCCGATACTAGGTGCACTCCTTGCTGAGGGGGTAGAAGCCAACGACTGGTTAACATAAATATCGGCATACACAGGTCGAGAAAATCCAAATTCGTGTTCGGAACATAAATTACATTGGAGGATTTTCCACAGCATCAAGAAGGTTTTAGGACCCTACGGTCCTGCTCTATTTCTTGAGCAAATGGCATGACCTTCTTGACATAGGGTCTTGTTTTATCTCCTCACCGTCATCGCCTTTTGGTCCCACGTAGGCAATATCCTTGAGCTCCAATGTTGGGTAATGCGTCAAGAGCATGGCCCATGTTTGTCGAGTACCTTCTTGACAGGCCAAGATCTTCGAAGTCCTGACGAGCTTCTTAAAGACGTCCAACGAGTTCAGCTTGGTCATCGGGTAGCTTTTCCTGTGGCCATAGAGCTTGGGAAATGATCCCCGTGGACGACCCGGCAAGCTGGTGCAGAGCACCAAGCCGCGTTAAGCCATCCTTTAAGGATAATGCATTGCACGTAGATGACGCATCGGGAAGCATAACTACAAACAAACCACATTAGTTGGTACACTCAGAATGCGCTATGTATAATACATAACAGGAAGTGATAAACACTTACCAGCCAACAACTTGATAGCCTGCTTAGTCTCATGATGGGATGCAACCAGTTGAGACTTGAGTTGTTCTATGTCGAGCGCTTGTTGCTTCTTCTCCTCGGCTAACTTCGCATAAGCTTCTTGTAGCTCACTGCCCTCGGCATGGCCTTTTTTCGCAAGCTCGACCTCTTTTCTCGATTTTTCCAGCTCGGCCTTGACCAGCGCCAACTCATCCGATAACTGTTGGGTTCTCTTTACCAATTCATGTAGAAGTAATAATCAGTATACGACTCTTCGGAAAAAAATGACCTATGAGATTAAACCAGCTTACAAGACCGAAGACTGAAGATGAAGAGCAGCTCGGGAAGACTAAGGAGAGTCCTCGGCTTGATGACCAGTTAAAGCGCTACTGACGGAGTCCTGGATTAGATGGTGCTCGGCATGTCGGTTGCCCATCCTTTGGGTTGGCCGAGGACCCCCTAAGCCTATCACTGGTGGGCCTCGTTCGTCTGGACCAAAAGCATCAAGAAGGAATGACACGAAGACTTGGCACATACTCCAAGGCGTAGAGATAGTCCTTGACACGTTTGCCCCTTAGATACGGCTGACCATGTGTAAACCCTAGGTACCCCCAGTATCCATATAAGTCGTTGTGCTAGGGCCGCATATCCGATCTCGCTGTAGATCACTTGCAGGGGCGGAGCCAGCGTATACGTTTTTTTTTTTTTTTTGAGAAAAGCCAGCGTATACGTATATGTACTTGCATGAACCCAGTGGAAAATAGGGCTTGAACCCATCAAACTTACAATGCAACGCAAGAAGCCCAAAAGCCCGTAAAGTGAACTCCATCCATGACAGCCTGCTAGGCAAGTTCGTGGCTTCGTGACCCTTCTAGGTATTCCTATTTTTCTGTAGACATGTACGCGTACACAGGCAGCCGCCAGCAGCACGACCTTTCGCCGTTCGCTTCGTGGACTCTCTCCCAATCTCCTCAGCCGGCGACGAGCCCCACCGACAAGGGTAGGTCTGGGCGGCAACGGCGACGAGCCCCGCCGACAAGGGTGGGTCTGGGCGGCAACCTTGCCGCCTAATATAAACCAAAAATTCAAGGTACTGAGTCGCATCATCAGATCTCCTCTCCATTAAACATGGTGTAGTTTTCTAATTGCTATTTCCCGTATTTTGATTGATCTAGGCCATAAGATAGTATTTTTCAGATATAAACTGATCACTAGATTGAGGTCATCCATTAGAGGTAGGCAAAGTGCACCAAATACGACTCCAAGTAGTCTTCGGAGGCATTCTATACAAAGAGGAATTAATTAAGACAAGTTGCCTTATGATCTGATTTATAGGAAAAAAATTGAGTACACGAGAAATTCTAAGGAACTAGATGAGATATATTTATAACTATATAAGGGGCTTCAAATGTTACCGCTTAATTTGGATTATCCACAAAGAGAAATTGGAGATACTAAACTTAGATTTAGTCCAAACTAATGATGCGGACAAATAAGATATTACTTTTCCTCTGGGCTATCAACTTCTAAAGCTAGTAATAATACTGTTTGTTGTCACAACATATGTGGATGGATGCTTTTCAGCTACGAATGTTGTGAAGAAAAAAATTGCACAATAAAATTGACGATTGGCTCATCAGTGATTGTTTAATTTGCTATGCGGAAAAAGATATGTTTTCTGCCACTAGTAATGATCTGGTGTTTGATCCTTTTAAGTAGATGAAAATCGAAAGCGGACACTCTAAAATTTGAGTGACTTTACAACTTCTTTCGCATGATGATACTTGTTTTTAAACTTCTCAAACTAACTTATTATTTTTTAATGTTTTTAGGAAGATGAGAAGCTACAACCAGGGCTGCAAAGTATTTTTGGTATTACTCTATTTTTAATATGTAAGGAACTCAATTTATAATTTCATCCAACAGGTATGTCTTGCACTTCAGCTTTCAATGTAACCCAATTTGTGATAAGTAATAGCATGTGTATGTTATTTTTAGTGCTATACTCTTGCTTAAACTTGTGTAAAATAAGATTTTACACTTAAATATAGCATACCAAATCTTTATAATGAGTTTATGAGTGAACCCAATGACAAAAAATTCTGACTCCGCCCCTGATCACCTGCACCCTGTGCCCCATCCACAATCAATACAACAAAGCATGACGTAGGGTTTTATCTCTTCGAGAAGGCTTGAACCTGGGTAAACCGCGTGTCCCTTGTGTCTTTGTTACAATCTAGCCAAGACTACCAGATTGGGATTCCAACCCGAGATTTTCCGGATTTGACTCCGAGAAATACTAAACGGGCATCCTGGACTGCGGAATTCATCGCCAATGTGGACAGTGTATTGCTCCCACTGTGGTCTACTTCTACTGCAACTACGGCTATGTTGGACAAGTTTGTTATCGAATTTGGCCTTCGCAGAAAGCCGACGTATCACATCGATAGATGGGTTAACTTTTCCACCGCGTCAAGGGCCAAGCACATTTTGCTTTTGAATTCACGTTTGATGTTAATTGCGCTAGCGCTACATGTGACCAGTACAAGTAAGCTTTCCCTTTGTGCAAGCTCAGTGGCCCACTACGAAGCACCGATACGTCAGAATTCTCTGTATCGCCGTACAAGACGTCGCCGATACGCCGATACGCCAGATACGGCTTAGATACGGGTATCCCAAAAGTATCCCATTTTTTGATTTAAAAAATAAAGAAAAAATGCCGATACGGCCGGGACATGCGCGCGACACGCCTGGGACACAAGCGAGGCGACCGAGCGCAGCCGCGAGCGAGCCCAATAGCCCACGACCACACCAGGGATCGAGGGCTGACTCAGGACTGCCGCCGCCGTCAGCCGTGGCTCGCCACCGCCACCGTCGCCACCTCCGCCGCCTGTAGTGGCTCGCCGCCGCCGACCCAACTGCCTGGAGTCGCCTCCCTGCCTCGAGTCTTCTGCTATTCTCGGCCGCCACCGCAAGGTGAACTATTTGCCCGAGCCCTGATGCGTACTGATGTGTAGTTGATCCGTTGGTGTATGATTGGCTGCTGGGCTGCCGCTGGCTTCTGTTGATGTAGTATCATTGATCCGTTGATGTAGGTAGTAGTAGTACTCTCTCATAGTCATAAGTGTGTTGTACCTGTACTTCGATCTGTTGGTGCTTGCTAATGTAGTAGTGTTGGTTGGATAAAATCATAAAATTGCTTGCTACAAAACTAGAAATTTATATATGCTTGCCGTATCGCCGTATTACTGTTTTTAGAAATTGCCGTATCCCGTATCGCCGTACCCGTATCACCGTATCAGTGTCGCCGTATCGGTGCTTCATAGATGGCCCAAAGGGCTCTTGTGTCACATCTCATCTCTT
>NC_057800.1:719020429-719024010 GCF_018294505.1 Triticum aestivum
GATCTCCAGTGCCTGTTCTTAAGTTGTGCTCTTCTCGAGTGTCTAAACATAGAGTGGTGCTCCTCCTTGTCAAGTTTACACATAGGGCAGGAGCTGTGCAGGTTGCAGTACCTGCTTGTGCACCATTGTGAACTGGAAATGATAGAGTTGCATGCTCCTAATCTTACCAAATTTGAGTTCGAGGAAGATCTCATGCAAATTCTGCTCAGTGATTGTTTGAGGTTGTCAGAGGCGACCTTTGTGTCAAACATGAGGACTCAAGAGTTCCATGATTATGATTTCGACGATTTGACATTCACCTTCACCGAGCTTGCTCTTCCACATGTGCAAAAAAGTATTTCTACTTTTGAATTTTGACAAGGTTTTCTCTAGAAAGAAGTGCTTCGTTTTACTTTATTTAAACTTTGCTATCACAATATTGGATCTCAGTTTAATTATTAATTTTGTGTTTGCACTGTTTCTCTTCCAGGTGCTAAGGTTCAGTGAAAACCAGCCTAGCTTCATCAATTTGAGGCATCTAAACATGAACCTTGAGCTCAGGTGGGATCCATATGATTAGCACCTCTCTTAGAAGAATTGGAAATGCATGTAAGTAATTTAACGGTTGATTATGAACTTTTTTAACACATCAATTAGGATAGTTGTGTGTTGCGTCTGTTTGATCCCCTCCCCCCCTGAAGAATATGTATAGTGAAATTAACGGATATATGTGTGCAGTTGGGTCGTGATAGATTTTGCCCTCCTACTATGAGGATGGTGACGGCTGTGCAAGGGCCCCTTCATCGTCACCTCAAGAGTGTCCACGTGTCTGGATTTTGTGATGTGTTGGGGCTAGCCAAGCTGGCGCTCTACATCCTTGGGAATGCTACTGTACATCAAGTATGGAGGTACTCCCTCTGTTTCGAATTACTTGTCGCGGGTATGGATGTATCTAGATGTATTTTAGTTCTAGATCTATCCATTTCTGTGACGAGTAATTTGGAACGGAGAAGTAGATCTAGTGGCGCAGTGGCGGAGCCAGGATTCGAGTATAGGGGGGGCTGAGTACGTATATTGATCGAATCTTATTGATAATTACTAGTTGCTTCTACTAAAATTGTTGATCATTGAGGAGGGGCCAGGCCCCTGCTCGTCCCCCCTGGCTCCGCCCCTGTAGTGGCGTATGCCCACAGTCTTCACACCGATGGTATCTAGTCAGTCAGCATGGCTGGTAGTATTGAGGGGGGTCATGACCACGTCGATCAGAATAGGATGTTTGCAGAACAAATCCTTGCAGTGAGGAGTTCCATCATATCGTCCCCATCTTGTGAAGTACTACAATGCTGGGGCTGGAGATGCTATTTATATATGCCGACGATTGATGGATATGGGCCTGGTGGAAAAAGGATCGATCGGGAGCTTTACGAAGATTTATAATAATAGTCTGAAGCGAAGCATTCATGTACAAGCAGAATGATTTGATGCAGTAGTGTGTGCACCAAAATTCAGTGTTGTCTGCATTTTGGTTGTAATCTGGGTTAACTATGATTTCTACTTTTTTGGCTTTGCTATTATGAACATAAGCAGTTGGTAGCAATTTCAAGTGATATATATGTGGAACACTGTCATTAATGAAATCATGGAATCATTGATCTCATTCCATGCATGGTCTGTGTATGATGCTGTCAAGATTCAGTGTTTTCCTTGCTGCAACTAATCTTGCAGCAAGATTCTAGTTAAAAGTTCCTTTGCAATACTACATCCTTCCAACTAATGCAGACAAAATAATAGCAGAGAAGCCACTCCTGACCACACTAGAGATTCTAGTTAAGTTCTAAATAATCACCCACTAATTCCACCCTTCTAATTAATTGCACAGGAGATTCACCCCTGTAACCACTCCAATGCTTCAACAGAGAAGTTTGAGTGAGAGGGGAAGAGGGAATATGAAGGGAGCTCTGCATATTTTGGCCTAAAGAGTTGAATTTTGCCCTGCTTAAAAATAAAAGAATCACAGACAATGATTAATTTTACGAAATCTCAGAATATTTTCTCGCCGGTTAAAAAAAGAAAAATGAGGGGATAGAGCCAACCATTAAAACAGAACATTATTTTAGTGTGAAACCCGTCTAAATTACTTGCAACTTCATACTTTTTCACTTCTTGCAAGTCAAGAAATTTGTAGCATCTCAGCACGTATGGAAACCCAGAAAAGGAGAGGGAACTGCATGCAACCATGTCATATCAAAACAAATCCATCACCTCAGCAACATTACAGGAAATGACAAAATGGTTTTGAGTTACAAAAGCCGATCTAAGACTGTCTAATAAGTATTTATAAATACTTCCAGCCTGATGATATTATTACGAAACCAGTCGATACATACATATCGTTCTTTGCTTCTCCTTGGAGGCAGGATACTGGTCTCCACACTTCTTGCCGGGGCTTCTTATCAGTCTTACTTCCTTACCTTTTTGGGCAGCCGGCATCCATTATGAGCGAGCTGGGTCACGTCGTGGACATACATGATAGGAGACGGGGTCCTCACTCTTTCGCCCCGGAAACCATCCGCAAAGCCCATGATCACCTTCTTCTTCTTCCTGAAAAAGGAGTATCCTTTCACCTTCACAACGACCGATTTGAGGCCAATCTTGTTGGCAACTCGCCCCATGTGTTCCCCTGTTGCTTCACCAGCATACCGAGCAAGTCGAGACCGCCCCTTTCGATCCTCCAAACAGCCAGCGGAAGCCCCAGCCTTCCTGTTCCCCTTGACGTCCGTCACAGTCACAAAGGTCTTCTTCCCCTTGAGCGTGACGTGGAGAACGTCCCTCTTTACTCGCGGAGCCCCTGCTGTCCGCAGCATTTCCATGTTAAACCGGCCCGACCTACCACCACCGGCTGTGAATCCGGTTACACCCATCCTGCCACCACCGGCTGTGAATCCGTTTCCACCCATCCTGCCATCACCGGCTGTGAATCCGTTTCCACCCACCCTGCCATCACCGGCTGTAAATCCGTTTCCACCCATCCTGCCATCACCGGCTGTCAATCCGTTTCCACCCATCCTGCCACCACCAGCTGTGAATCCATTCTCAGCAAAGTGACGAGGGAAACCGCCATCAGTCTGGTTCCGTGCTTGCATGATGAGGCGGCTCATCGGATCACCGGCGTTCGTGAGGCCCTGCAATGGACCCTGCAAAAGCACAAATTGAGATTCAATTTGTATCAAGCACCGGATAACAAGACCGACCACTCTGTTGATGTCTCGGCAAAACTTGGAAAAAAATGCAGAAAAAGTGTGTGTACTTATAGCAATGTATCAGCTAACAAGATTTAAGGCTATAGCAGCAGGCATTTGCGGTCACCAACAGGCACCGGACACGGTTAATTCGTTAGGTTAGCTGGAAATGGCAAAGGAGGTGCAAGTACAGTAGCAAAGAAACAAAGAAATGATTACAAGAACCCCTCTGTTTTCTTCTTATCTTCTTCTAATCCCCACGAAATGAAATTACATCACTGGTTGAATTGGCATCGAGCATTGTGAATTTATCTATCTGTTTCAGTTCATGAGATTCACTCTACCAACGTATTGCCGGCTAGA
>NC_057800.1:719024260-719025057 GCF_018294505.1 Triticum aestivum
TACCTTGTCAGTTGACAGCAGGCGCGGGGCGCCTGGTGAGGCGAGCGGCCGCAGGAGTGCTCGGCCGGCGAGGCCCAGGGCCCTCGCTGTCATCGCCGCCTGCTGGCCGGACGAGGACGAGATCCTCTATGGGCCAGCGCCAGCGGCAGGGAGCAGATCCGGTGACCGGCGGTGGCTTCGGTCCAGGTCGACACAGAGAGGGGCGAGGGAGGAATTGTGCGGCGAAGAGCCGGTCGAGGAGGAGCGTGGTGGCTCCAGCGGCGGAGCGAGACGGGGAATGGCGGCGGCGGCGCTGGGAATTGGAGTTAAAAAAAACGTGGGGTCGGAGTTGAAGGCACGGGAAACCTAACGAGACGTGGGCGGTTGGGGAGAACGCTGTGTAGCTGATCCAGTATCCTCAGGCCCATGAGCAAGTGGATGGAACCACAAAGGCCCGACTCAACCCATCTCCAGGCCGGCCCAGACAGGTTAATTGGTTGCCGAGCTGACCAATGGCTGGTTTAGGGCTTGTTTGAGACTGCTTCGCTCCATTAAAATCAGCTTCATACCATCGGATATGCAGTGTGGCGTGAAATTTACCCTCATGATAGGGTTTGACCTACTACGCCAATGGCCGCCGACGTTGAGTCCCTATACCGACCCACCGGCCTCTCCCGCGCCCCTCGTTATATTTGCTGGCGAGCGGGCGGAAGATATGGGAAAAATTACTTCGGGTGCTCAAATCTGAACAATGAGGGTAACTTCTTTTCAAATTTTTGAGGAGTTCAATCTTTTAGATAAAGGATTAAAGAGGGTGA
>NC_057800.1:719025265-719057725 GCF_018294505.1 Triticum aestivum
TTCCTCTTAATGCGTTATGTATTTGCGAACCCTTCGTGCTTTGAAAGTCAGTCCCTGTGTAGAACCACCTTGCCAACAAAACCTTCTCTTAGCTGTAAGAAGCACTTATATGGAGTATTTGCCATGAATTCTCTGACACGGGCGAAGCTACATGTTAGAAAATGGGCCACGGTCAACCAGCCTATAGAAAACATAGTGTGGTATTACGAGTAAATTAAGCCATCGGAAAATTGAGTAGGCATTCCTTTGTACCTGCCAACCCAACTTTGGTTGTATAGCTTTGCAACTATTCTTTGCGGCACTAAATCTCCAAGCTAGAGAGTCTGTGAGCCGTGATTCTGTTGGGATCCAAAGCATTCGTGCATCCTATTAAAAAAACATTTGGGCAAAGTTTTTTTTTGGTAAGTCTTCCTAACCAGGCAACCAATCTCAACTCGCATCGGTTTCACAAGTGACGTTCGATCCTACGAGATCATGTGCTCCCCATCCTACCTTATCCTCTTCTCGAAAATCCTTCTCCATCTCTCATTTCTTATCCATAAAGCCACCACTCCTTCCTTCTACCTCCACGATGCACTGCTCATTGTCGCTGCAACCGCTCTCCTGCTCGATCTCCACCAAAACTCACCGTCCCTTTCCTCACCATCATGACCCATTAGGCGCAGGGGGCGCCACAACTACTGCAAACCAACCACAACGGGCAAAGAAGACGGCCAAAACCAACACCTCCTTCTTCCTCTCCCTCTTAAATTTGCACGCTCACCGTTCCCCAGCACCCTCACCTTTGTCACACATGACATGCAATGACATTCGGGTGCTACGTTCATGCCTACCACATGCTGCAATGGTGAATGGCTGGGTGCTGGAATGGTGGTGGCGGGACGCTGCAACGGCGGTGATAGCACGCTGCAACTGCGGCCGCCGCATGCTGGAACCGGCTAGTGGGATGTCGCTACCATGCTTGCCTCGTCTAGAACCACCGGAGGTGATGCTGGAATTCTATATGTGACTTGCTACTACCGGAGACTTGGTATACTGATTTTGAAGGCTCTTGGTGTGGCGACTAGTGGCGGGCGATGGCGTGCAACCAGCGGAAGCGATACTAGAACCACCACGTACCAGTGTTGCGACTGGCGGCGAAGCTGCACCATCAACAAAAAAAGCTTCAAGCGGCAATAGACAAAGCTTCAACCGACCATTGCACAACGGGAAAAGTTGCAACCATCGACCGAAAAAGGCTTCAACTAGTGAGAGAAAAAGTTTCAAACGATGATACAGAAAGCTTCAACCAGCCACTTAGCAACCAACAAAGTTGCCCACATCGACAGAAAAAACTTCAACAATGACAGAGAAAGCTTCAACCGTCGCGGTGAGCCAATGATGCACACGATGGTATTGCACCTGCGTGATACCATTAACTAGATGGAATAAGTTAGAAAAAAATACAAATGATAAATATCTATAATAAAAGTGAAAGTTGCTTCAACGTTTTTTGGAGTCAAGATCTCTGCACTTACCTTTTGCACCTCGATCTTTCAACTTGTCACAAATGAATTTATTTTGCACAAAAAAAGATCACAAACTAGACTATGAATGCATACGAAAAATGACGATGACGAACGGTGGCTTCAGTGGAGAGAGATGCAAGTGAGGGAGACGAGAAGGAAAAATAAAAATAAAACAAAATGGCTCGCTGACAAGTGTGGCCCATTTTGTTAGGTTGAATATTTGGGATGACTTTATTGGTGATCTCCTACACGAATACACTCGTGAAGCTCAATTAATTTATTGGGAGAGTCCTTAAGTTATAGGCACTTATAGAAAAGCTGTTTTTTTAATCTAGCGGAGATGCTCAACCCACTAGTATTTCCACTTGCTTTATTTTTTCGTACATTTTCGTTATTTATTTTGTTACAATTAAATCATGGAAGTTTATATTGAGCACTATAGTGCGAAAGTGCTGAATTGAGCTCGAGCGCACAGACTCTCGTTATCTCCCACGTTGTTTCTCTGCAAGATTCGGACATCCGAGTGTATAAGCAGGTGTATTCCAAATAGTATATGTCCCATCAATCTGTTGCGTGGCCCACTATGGCCCAACATTTATTAAGCATGTTGTCGTCACGTAGAGTCGGGACAGATGGATCGCTAACGAGCTGAGTCATTTTCTCCGACCCCGAGCCTTCTACCGCCAATTGTTCCTTGTCTCAGAATTCAAAACAGAGTAAGGATTAGATCCTAACCAATTTCTGCCTACAGCTCACACGAGTAATACTGCCACGTACAAATAGGGCATGAAGTTTAGATGCACATCAATTGTCGTTCAGTCTAAAATTCACGTACCATATCAGTCCCGTTGAGCCAATTCTTTGTCCACAGAGGAAATAGGAGATCATTACAGCACAAATAACACACGCATGTTGACATACAAGTATCTTTTTTACTCTAAAAAATGCGGTTATACAGTTTCATGATGCCATTGCTGGCAAATTTCAACAGCAACTCAATTGCCCAAGTTGGAATTACGTCCAAAAAACAATTCCATAACTAAAAACTCTTTGTGATGCACAACTGGAGGGAATTCGAGCCCAACTGTCTAACCATTTGGCATGAGCGCCGACTCAAGCCCCTGCACCCAGTCTCATTTCAGCCAGCTTGTACAAAAAAATTCTCGAGTGACTCTGTACACCATGGTTCTTGCAGCGAGGAGGTTTGCATGGTCTCCCAATCTCTTTCATTATTGCGGGCGCCCACAGCTAACTTGACCACGCTGCCTCTAAATGAACTCGTTGATCCAATGCGAATCCTACTTACAAATGACACCCCAGTTTAGTTAGTACCGCACCATATAACTTCCACACTGTTATTTCATGTCCAGCTTCAAGCACACGAACGAGTCAATGTACTTCCAAAAAGAAATGTATTGGATGCACTTAGCTTTTCCTAAACACCTTAATCAGCATAAAGTTCCACTACATTCTATTTCTTGGTAATCACCAAATCACACAACACTTATTTCTAAAGGTTATTGCGACTTCAGTTCTGACATGGAGGGAGCGTACTGTTGGGGAACGTTGCAGAAAACAAAAAATTTCCTACTCGTTTCACCAAGATCATCTAGGAGTTCATCTAGCAACGAGTGATTAGATGCATCTACATACCTTTGTAGATCGCGCACGGAAGCGTTCAAAAGAACGGTGATGATGTAGTCGTACTCGACGTGATCCAAATCACCGATGACCAGCGCCGAACGGACGGCACCTCCGCGTTCAACACACGTATGGGACGGGAGACGTCTCCTCCTTCTTGATCCAGCAAGGGGGGAGGAGAGGTTGATGAAGATCCAGCAGCACGACGGCGTGGTGGTGGATGCAGGGCGTCACAGCAGCAGGGCTTCGCCGAGACTACGAGGGAGAGACGTAACGGGGAAAGGTGGAGGCGCCAGGGGCTGGTGTGAAATCCCTCCTCTCCCCCCCACTATATATAGGGGTGCCGGGGGGCGCCGGCCCTAGTAGATGGCATCTACTAGGGGGGGGGCGGCGGCCAAGGGGAGGTTTCCCTCCCCCCCAAGGCACCTAGGGGTGCCTTCCACCACTAGGACTCCTCCTAGGGGGAAACCCTAGGCGCATGGGCCTATAGGGGCTGGTGCCCTTGGCCCATCTAGGCCAAGGCGCACCCCCTACAGCCCATGTGGCCCCCCGGGACAGGTGGTCCCACCCGGTGGACCCCCGGGACCCTTCCGGTGGTCCCGGTACAATACCGATAACCCCGAAACTTGTCCCGATGCCCGAAATAGCACTTCCTATATATAATTCTTTACCTCCGGACCATTCCGGAACTCCTCGTGACGTCCGGGATCTCATCCGGGACCCCGAACAACATTCGGGTTTCTGCATATACATATCTTCATAACCCTAGCGTCACCGAACCTTAAGTGTGTAGACCCTACGGGTTCGGGAGACAAGCAGACATGACCGAGACGACTCTCTGGTCAATAACCAACAGCGGGATCTGGATACCCATGTTGGCTCCCACATGCTCCACGATGATCTCATCGGATGAACCACGATGTCGAGGATTTAATCAATCCCGTACGCTATTCCCTTTGTCTATCGATATGTTACTTGCCCGAGATTCGATCGTCGGTATCCCAATACCTCGTTCAATCTCGTTATCGGCAAGTCACTTTACTCGTACCGTAATGCATGATCCCGTGACCAGACACTTGGTCACTTTGAGCTCATTATGATGATGCATTACCGAGTGGGCCCAGTGATACCTCTCCGTCATACGGAGTGACAAATCCCAGTCTTGATCCATGTCACCCAACAGACACTTTCGGAGATACCCGTAGTCTACCTTTATAGTCACCCAGTTACGTTGTGACGTTTGGCATACCCAAAGCACTCCTACGGTATCCAGGAGTTACACGATCTCATGGTCTAAGGAAAAGATACTTTGACATTGGAAAACTCTAGCAAACGAACTATACGATCTTGTGCTATGTTTAGGATTGGGTCTTGTCCATCACATCATTCTCCCAATGATGTGATCTCGTTATCAATGACATCCAGTGTCCATAGTCAGGAAACCATGACTATCTGTTGATCAACGAGCTAGTCAACTAGAGGCTCACTAGGGACTTGTTGGTGTCTGTTATTCACACATGTATTACGATTTCCGGATAACACAATTATAGCATGAATAAAGACAATTATCATGAACAAGAAAATATAATAATAATGCTTTTATTATTGCCTCTAGGGCATATTTCCAACAGTCTCCCACTTGCACTAGAGTCAATAATCTAGTTACATTGTGATGAATCGAACACCCATGGAATTCTGGTGTTGATCATGTTTTGCTCTAGGGAGAGGTTTAGTCAACGGATCTGCTACATTCAGGTCCGTATGTACTTTACAAATCTCTATGTCTCCATCTTGAACATTTTCACGAATGGAGTTGAAGCGACGCTTGATGTGCCTTGTCTTCTTGTGAAACCTGGGCTCTTTGGCAAGTGCAATAGCTCCAGTGTTGTCACAGAAGAGCTTGATCGGCCCCGACGCATTGGGTATGACTCCTAGGTCGGTGATGAACTCCTTCACCCATATTGCTTCATGTGCTGCCTCCGAGGCTGCCATGTACTCCGCTTCACATGTAGATCCCGCCACGACGCTTTGCTTGCAACTGCACCAGCTTACTGCCCCACCATTCAAAATATACACGTATCCGGTTTGTGACTTAGAGTCATCCAGATCTGTGTCGAAGCTAGCGTCGACGTAACCCTTTACGACAAGCTCTTCGTCACCTCCATAAACGAGAAACATTTCCTTAGTCCTTTTCAGGTACTTCAGGATATTCTTGACCGCTGTCCAGTGTTCCTTGTCGGGATTACTTTGGTACCTTCCTACCAAACTGACGGCAAGGTTAACATCAGGTCTGGTACACAGCATGTCATACATAATAGAACCTATGGCTGAGGCATAGGGGATGACGCTCATCTCTTCTATATCTTCTGCCGTGGTCGGACATTGAGCTGAGCTCAATTTCATACCTTGTAACACAGGCAAGAACCCCTTCTTGGATTGATCCATATTGAACTTCTTCAATATCTTATCAAGGTATGTGCTTTGTGAAAGACCTATGAGGCGTCTCGATCTATCTCTATAGATTTTGATGCCTAATATATAAGCAGCTTCTCCAAGGTCCTTCATTGAAAAACTTTTATTCAAGTAGGCCTTGATGCTGTCCAAGAGTTCTATATCATTTTCCATCAACAGTATGTCATCTACATATAATATGAGAAATACTACAGAGCTCCCACTCACTTTCTTGTAAACGCAGGCTTCTCCATAAGTCTGTGTAAACCCAAACGCTTTGATCATCTCATCAAAGTGAATGTTCCAACTCCGAGATGCTTGCACCAGCCCATAAATCGAGCGTTGGAGCTTGCACACTTTGTCAGCATTCTTAGGATCGACAAAACCATCCGGCTGCATCATATACAATTCTTCCTTAAGGAAACCATTAAGGAATGCCGTTTTGACGTCCATTTGCCATATTTCGTAATCATAGAATGCAGCAATTGCTAACATGATTCGGACGGACTTCAGCTTCGCTACCGGTGAGAAAGTCTCATCGTAGTCAACCCCTTGAACTTGTCGATAACCCTTAGCGACAAGCCGAGCTTTATAGATGGTTACATTACCATCCGCGTCTGTCTTCTTCTTAAAGATCCATTTATTTTCTATGGCTCGCCGCTCAACGGGCAAGTCAGTCAAAGTCCATACTTTGTTTTCATACATGGATCCTATCTCGGATTTCATGGCTTCTAGCCACTTGTCGGAATCCGGGCCCGCCATCGCTTCTTCATAGTTCGAAGGTTCACCGTTGTCTAACAGCATGATTTCCAAGACAGGGTTGTCGTACCACTCTGGTGCGGAACGTGTCCTTGTGGACCTTCGAATTTCAGTAGGGGCTTGATCAGAAGTATCTTGATCATTATCATTAACTCCCTCTCTAATCAGTGCAGGCACCTCAGGAACATTTTCTTGAGTTGCGCCATTTTCCGGTTTAAGAGGTAATACTTCATCAAGCTCTACTTTCCTCCCACTTACTTCTTTCGAGAAAACTCTTTCTCCAGAAAGGACCCATTCTTGGCAACAAAGATCTTGCCTTCGGATCTGAGGTAGAAGGTGTACCCAATAGTTTCTTTTGGGTACCCTATGAAGACGCATCTTTCCGATTTGGGTTCAAGCTTTTCAGGTTGAAGTTTCTTGACATAAGCATCGCATCCCCAAACTTTTAGAAACGACAGCTTAGGTTTCTTCCCAAACCATAATTCATACGGTGTCGTCTCAACGGATTTCGACGGAGCCCTATTTAAAGTGAATGCGGCAGTCTCTAAAGCATAGCCCCAAAAAGAAAGCGGTAAATCGGTAAGAGACATCATAGATCGCACCATATCTAACAGAGTGCGATTACGACGTTCGGACACACCATTACGCTGAGGTGTTCCAGGCGGCGTGAGTTGTGAAACTATTCCACATTTTCTTAAGTGTGCCCCAAACTCGTGACTCAAGTATTCTCCTCCACGATCTGATCGTAGAAACTTGATTTTCCTGTCACGTTGATTTTCAACCTCACTCTGAAATTCCTTGAACTTTTCAAAGGTTTCAGACTTGTGTTTCATTAAGTAGATATACCCATACCTACTTAAATCATCAGTGAGGGTGAGAACATAACGATAGTCACCGCGAGCCTCAACACTCATCGGACCGCACACATCAGTATGTATGATTTCCAATAAGTCGGTTGCTCGCTCCATTGTTCCTGAGAACGGAGTCTTGGTCATTTTACCCATAAGGCATGGTTCGCACGTGTCAAATGATTCATAATCAAGAGACTCTAAAAGTCCATCAGCATGGAGCTTCTTCATGCGTTTGACACCTATGTGACCAAGGCGGCAGTGCCACAGGTATGTGGGACTATCATTATTAACCTTACTTCTTTTGGTACTCACATTATGAATATGTGTAGCATCACGTTCGAGATTCATAAGGAATAAACCATTCACCATAGGAGCATGACCATAAAACATATCTCTCATAAAAATGGAACAACCATTATTCTCAGATTTAAAAGAGTAGCCATCTCGAATTAAACGAGATCCTGATACAATGTTCATGCTCAAAGCTGGCACTAAATAACAATTATTAAGGTTTAAAACTAATCCCGAAGGGAGATGCAGAGGCAGCGTGCCGACGGCGATCACATTGACCTTGGAAGCATTCCCGACGCGCATCGTCACCTCGTCCTTTGCCAGTTTCCGCTTATTCCGCAGCCCCTGCTTTGAGTTACAAATGTGAGCAACTGCACCGGTATCAAATACCCAGGAGCCACTACGGGCACTAGTAAGGTACACATCAATTACATGTATATCACATATACCTTTTGTTTTGCCGGCCTTCTTATCCGCTAAGTACTTAGGGCAGTTCCGTTTCCAGTGACCGCTTCCCTTGCAATAAAAGCACTCAGTCTCGGGCTTGGGTCCATTCTTTGGCTTCTTCCTGGCAGCTTGCTTGCCGGGCGCGGCAACCTCCTTGCCGTCCTTCTTGAAGTTCCTTTTACCCTTGCCTTTCTTGAACTTAGTGGTTTTATTGACCATCAACACTTGATGTTCCTTCCTGACTTCTACCTCTGCTGATTTCAGCATAGCAAATACTTCAGGAATGGTCTTTTCCATCCCCTGCATATTGAAGTTCATCACAAAGCTCTTGTAGCTTGGTGGAAGCGACTGGAGGATTCTGTCAATGACCGCATCATCCGGGAGATTAACTCCCAGCTGAGTCAAGCGGTTATGCAACCCAGACATAGTGAGTATGTGCTCACTGACAGAACTATTTTCCTCCATCTTACAGCTGAAGAATTTGTCGGAGACTTCATATCTCTCGACCCGGGCATGAGCTTGGAAAACCATTTTCAGCTCTTCGAACATCTCATATGCTCCATGTCTCTCAAAACGCTTTTGGAGCCCCGGCTCTAGGCTGTAAAGCATGCCGCACTGAACGAGGGAGTAGTCATCGGACCGTGCCTGCCAAGCGTTCATAACATCTTGTTCTGCAGGGAGAATGGGTGCGTCACCAAGCGGTGCTTGTAGGACATAATCTTTCTTGGCAGCTATGAGGATGATCCTCAGGTTCCGGACCCAGTCCGTATAGTTGCTGCCATCGTCTTTCAGCTTAGTTTTCTCTAGGAACGCGTTGAAGTTGAGGACTACGTTGGCCATTTGATCTACAATACATATTGCAAAGATTTTAGACTAAGTTCATGATAATTAAGTTCAACTAATCAAATTATTAGTGAACTCCCACTTAGATTAGACATCCCTCCAGTCATCTAAGTATTACATGATCCGAGTTAAACTAGACCGTGTCCGATCATCACGTGAGACGGACTAGTCAACATCGGTGAACATCTTCATGTTGATCGTATCTTCTATACGACTCATGCTCGACCTTTCGGTCTTCTGTGTTCCGAGGCCATGTCTGTACATGCTAGGCTCATCAAGTCAACCTAAGTGTTTGCATGTGTAAATCTGTCTTACACCCGTTGTATGTGAACGTCTGAATAAAACACCCGATCATCACGTGGTGTTTTGAAACAGCGAACTGTCGCAACGGTGCACAGTTAGGGGGAACACTTCTTGAAATTATTGTGAGGGATCATCTTATTTACTACCGTCGTTCTAAGCAAACAAGATGCAAAACATGATAAACATCACATGCAATCAAATAATAAATGTGACATGATATGGCCAATATCACACAGCTCCTTTGATCTCCATCTTGGGGCTCCATGATCATCTTGTCACCGGCTTGACACCATGATCTCCATCATCATGATCTCCATCATCGTGTCTCCATGAAGTTGCTCGCCAACTATTACTTCTACTACTATGGCTAACGCGTTTAGCAATAAAGTAAAGTAATTTACATGGCGTTTCTTGATGACACGCAGGTCATATAAAAGAATAAAGACAACTCCTATGGCTCCTGCCGGTTGTCATACTCATCGACATGCAAGTCGTGAATCCTATTACAATAGCATGAACATCTCATACATCACATATAGATCATTCATCATTCATCACAACTTTGGCCATATCATATCACAAACCACTTGCTGCAAAAACAAGTTAGACGTCCTCTAATTGTTGTTGCAAGTTTTACGTGGCTGAATTAGGGTTCTAGCAAGAACGTCTTCTTACCTACGTTAAAGCCACAACGTGATTTGTCAACTTCTATTTACCCTTCATAAGGACCCTGTTCATCGATTCCGCTCCAACTAAAGTAGGAGAGACAGACACCCGCCAGCCACCTTATGCAACTAGTGCATGTTAGTCGGTGGAACCGGTCTCACGTAAGCGTACGTGTAAGGTTGGTCCGGGCCGCTTCATCCCACAATACCGCTGAAGCAAGAAAGGACTAGTAACGGCAAGAAAGTTGACAAATCTACACCCACAACAAATTGTGTTCTACTCGCGCAAGAAGAACTACGCATAGACCTAGCTCATGATGCCACTGTTGGGGAACGTTGCAGAAAACAAAAAATTTCCTACTCGTTTCACCAAGATCATCTAGGAGTTCATCTAGCAACGAGTGATTAGGTGCATCTACATACCTTTGTAGATCGCGCATGGAAGCGTTCAAAAGAACGGTGATGATGTAGTCGTACTCGACGTGATCCAAATCACCGATGACCAGCGCCGAACGGACGGCACCTCCGCGTTCAACACACGTACGGGACGGGAGACGTCTCCTCCTTCTTGATCCAGCAAGGGGGGAGGAGAGGTTGATGAAGATCCAGCAGCACGACGGCGTGGTGGTGGATGCAGGGCGTCACAGCAGCAGGGCTTCGCCGAGACTACGAGGGAGAGACGTAACGGGGAAAGGTGGAGGCGCCAGGGGCTGGTGTGAAATCCCTCCTCTCCCCCCCACTATATATAGGGGTGCCAGGGGGGCGCCGGCCCTAGTAGATGGCATCTACTAGGGGGGGCGGCGGCCAAGGGGAGGTTTCCCTCCCCCCCAAGGCACCTAGGGGTGCCTTCCACCACTAGGACTCCTCCTAGGGGGAAACCCTAGGCGCATGGGCCTATAGGGGCTGGTGCCCTTGGCCCATCTAGGCCAAGGCGCACCCCCTACAGCCCATGTGGCCCCCCGGGACAGGTGGTCCCACCCGGTGGACCCCCGGGACCCTTCCGGTGGTCCCGGTACAATACCGATAACCCCGAAACTTGTCCCGATGCCCGAAATAGCACTTCCTATATATAATTCTTTACCTCCGGACCATTCCGGAACTCCTCGTGACGTCCGGGATCTCATCCGGGACTCCGAACAACATTTGGGTTTCTGCATATACATATCTTCATAACCCTAGCGTCACCGAACCTTAAGTGTGTAGACCCTACGGGTTCGGGAGACAAGCAGACATGACCGAGACGACTCTCTGGTCAATAACCAACAGCGGGATCTGGATACCCATGTTGGCTCCCACATGCTCCACGATGATCTCATCGGATGAACCACGATGTCGAGGATTTAATCAATCCCGTACGCTATTCCCTTTGTCTATCGATATGTTACTTGCCCGAGATTCGATCGTCGGTATCCCAATACCTCGTTCAATCTCGTTACCGGCAAGTCACTTTACTCGTACCGTAATGCATGATCCCGTGACCAGACACTTGGTCACTTTGAGCTCATTATGATGATGCATTACCGAGTGGGCCCAGTGATACCTCTCCGTCATACGGAGTGACAAATCCCAGTCTTGATCCATGTCACCCAACAGACACTTTCGGAGATACCCGTAGTCTACCTTTATAGTCACCCAGTTACGTTGTGACGTTTGGCATACCCAAAGCACTCCTACGGTATCCGGGAGTTACACGATCTCATGGTCTAAGGAAAAGATACTTTGACATTGGAAAACTCTAGCAAACGAACTATACGATCTTGTGCTATGTTTAGGATTGGGTCTTGTCCATCACATCATTCTCCCAATGATGTGATCTCGTTATCAATGACATCCAGTGTCCATAGTCAGGAAACCATGACTATCTGTTGATCAACGAGCTAGTCAACTAGAGGCTCACTAGGGACTTGTTGGTGTCTGTTATTCACACATGTATTATGATTTCCGGATAACACAATTATAGCATGAATAAAGACAATTATCATGAACAAGGAAATATAATAATAATGCTTTTATTATTGCCTCTAGGGCATATTTCCAACACGTACATCCTACGAGCAATGCCGCAACTTAGCCCTTTAAAAAGTCTGCGAACAACATTTCTATTTCAACGGTATGTAGCTTTCCTACAAATTACAAAGTGCAACCTGATGTCCTTTAAAAACTTATAAGAATTTTTCTGAACATATTTCACTAGTGTCTTTTTTCTATTTAAAAGGGAGTTTTATCAGTTGACCACAGCTTTGCTCAATGCAATTGAAGTGAAAATAACTGGCGGCTGCTACATATTTCTGTCAAAAATGCATGACACATCTTCTAAGTACAGTCTTACCACACTGCAGCAATGAATGTTTCCGCACATCTACTAAAATTATTATGTCAAACACTAACCTCCTTGCCCACCATGGTGCTTGCGGATTGAGTTTTCCCGCAGACAGCTCCAATTCCGGCGGGGAGTTCTCCTTCCCGGAGCCCACACCAGCAGCCAGCTCACAGACCTGCCCTTCGGCACTAATGGCTGCTGTCGACACCTGATGGACATCAATGGCATCCGCGGCCACCGGTGTCCTAGACGGACCCCTCAAGCATTACGTGTCGTTCACCTCCTCAATCTACGGAAATTCGGTGAGAACTTGATTTCAATCACCACTGATGTAGTGCAGTTTCAGATCTGAAAAAAGTACGAACAGAGAGACAAGAACATGTACTCACCAGCCGTACACATCAATGTGCTTGTGCGAGGGCTGGTGGATCGTCTCACCAAAATTCAGTGAAAGGGAATGGTTGTGACTCCCCCTGTGCTCTGCAATGTACCACCCATCGTCCTCTGTCTGTAGCAGTCTTATTAGAGCCGGGCATTCGCAACGACAAGACCTCGTGTTCTCAACACTAGCTTTATCCTACATATGTATTTTATTTTATCAGAGCAATAACAATCATGAATCAATTAAAAATCAACCCCAATTAAATGAATGCCAAATAAGTAACCATAGTGCTCCACATGTCATACGTACCGAGCATCCGCATACTATTTCCTGCATGCATTTCGTTCTCTAAACATTCAATCTGCTCTTTCCATGTCAAATCCAAAAACCCCTTTCCCAAGAATACAAGTCCTATAAATTGTACGCCTCGCCAAGTGAGTCGACACTTGTCCCAAGCGCTGGAGTGATAACATTATTGCTCGGGTTCTCTGCAAACATCCTAACTGCCTTCTTGAAAGCGCTCACCCGATATGGGCAAGGTGCCATGCTGGGGCAGCAGCACCAACCGCAACCTGACTACTTGCCTCAATTAACTCGAACCAGTAAACAACATGCTGCACTCCCAATAAATAAATTACTAGACCATCAAAAACTGTTATTTCCAGTAAACAACATCCAGGCATGACTCTTTTAGTTGCATCAATCAACTGAATTAACTGAATCCAGTAAACAACATGCTGCACTCTCAACTAATGAATTAATATACAATGCAAAATTCTTATTCCAGTAAACAACATCCATCAGTCTAACTGGACCATTCACCCAGGATTTCAAAAGCAACTTACAGTAGTCTGGATTCTAAATGGGCAAAATTAACTCTAAGCAACTAAAGAAAAAATGAAACGTATTTTCCTCACCTCTAATTCCAGATAGAAGCATGTGGATTCATCTTTCCAGTTCAGAGCTCCGAGGCCTGACACGAGCTGTCCCTCATTCACCACCGCTGATGTGTCCATTGCGCAGATCCGTGCTTCCGCGCTCACTGTCGTAGGCCAGTGTATTGTCTGTCCATACATTTGGGAAAGTGCATGGTTGTGCCCATCTCGATGCTCTGCTATGTACCATCCATTGTTCTTTGTCCGCAGTAGTCTGATGAGGGCTGGGCATTCACACCGGCAGGAACGAGTATTTTCGACAATTGGCTTCCCCTGATGGAACAAACAAAACGTCAAATTCAGTCACAGGCATTTTCAAATCTGTTCTCTATGAAAAACTAGTAATCAATTTCTGCTGTAACATTAGCCGTACCACACATCCACGGACTATCTCTTGCATACACTTAGTCATGCTAACGTTTAGCCTGCTCTTTCCATATCGTATTCAAATCCTTTCTCCCAGGAGTACAAATTGTAAAAGTCATAAGCTTCTCCGAGCGTGTCAAAACTTGTTCCAATCTTTGGCACCATAACTATGTCACCTGGATGCTCGGCAAATTCCCTGACAGACTTCTCCAGCGCCGTGACCCTGTCCGGGCAAGGAGGCCTTCCTAGAGCAGCAGCACCTACACGCACTCTGCCCAGTCACAGCAGAGAAACAATCAGGTGGTGTTTTCTGCTACAACCATTTGTTATGAAATTCCAGCCCACAAAATTCTGAGCTACACTAACATCTTACAAAATTGCAGTTCATTCTATATTATCCTAAACAAGTTTATAAAACCTTCCCACACACGTATATATACTGCTGGTGTTCATGCTATTTAATCACGGTTATGTATACTGTTCCACCCTCATTTCATCAATTACTGCTTGCATATCTGACAGGACACACACATTTGCAATGCCAAATTTTGATGCAATTCAGATGGTAAGTTGTAGTACCTTTGCGTCCACCCTGGTGTTTATGGGTCAATTTGCTCTATTGAGTGCTCGGAGCACTGAGCCATGTCCGCGCCTGCTGCCTCCGCCCGGAAGATCTGCACGTCAACACTTGAAGCGGCCGGTGCTGGATCCTCAACCTCAGCCACCGCGGATACTGGGAAGTGGGAACCGCACGGGCTCCATTGCCCCGTTGTTATCATTCACCTCTTCCAGGAGCGTTCTACTTAATCAACCCAAAATTTTAAGCGACGGAATCTAGATCAGTACCCAAAATCCGAGTCAAAACCATTGAAAATAATGGGCCAAGTAGCAGATCCCAACCTGTTTACCGGCTGCAGTAAGAACTCCATGGTCGCCGGAGCCTGTCCGAGGTTGCTGCACCGCCCAGTCGCCGTCGCCGGAGTCATTATCTCCACCTCTTCATCGACCGGGACGAGAGGCAAATCCAACTTCACTCCCGTAACCAGCGCCCAACTACTGCATTAAGTGCGGGCACTGCCGGCGCTAGCGGAAAGCACCGTACCTGATCCACGGATCAGGACGCCGGCGACAAGCTCGAGCCACGGCTCAGGCACGCATAGGCGACGCCGTGCACCCCTCCGTCCACCTTGCCCCATCTGTCAGACGCGTATTGTGTCGTATATCCTAATTTTCCATCGTCGGCATGGGCCCCCGCCAACTGTCTATAGCATTTAATGCGACGAATCTCGTAGCAATTCTGGACGGGCGTGATTCCGAGCTCCTGTGAGCTCGCGATCACATACTCCGCGTCCACTATAGTGTTATTTCTTTTACATAATTTCTCGCAAAAAAAAACTTTTACATGACACTAAAGCCTTTGTTTTCTAAAAAGAGTGACAGGGGAAAGCTTCGTAACCTTTCTCCTTTTTTTTGAAAAAACTCAGACTTTATTCATTTGTAATAAGTAGTACATTGTTTGTGAGGATCATTACAATTTTATTTAAAGGCTCCTCAAACCAATTAAAAGTCAAAGAAAATCTAGCTAATCTAGCAAGCTCATGAGCTACTTTATTTGCTTCCCTATTGCAATATTCAAATCTAGCAATAACGAAATCACAAGCATAATGAAAACAGGGGAAAGCTTCGCAACCTTTCTATTGACCGTATAGGCCGCGGCAGGAAAGAATTAGACTCGACCTCACATACTGCGCTGTCATGCGGTCGTCGTCGCCTTCGAAGTGCCACACACTAGACCAGAGGTTCCCGTATCCGCACCACACACTAGTCCACAATAAAACAGTGTGCCAAGCCACATCTTCGCGTCCAGGGCAGCCTGCGCAAGTTGACCGTGGACCCGTGGTGCTCGCCCAAGAACGGAACCGCCCGCTGAAGAGGCTCCAGCGATGGCGCTGACCCGGCTGTTCATCTCCCTCTTCCCGGTCGCCGTCCTGGCCGGACTCGCCTCCGCCTCCGCGTCGCCCTTCCTCCCTGGTCAGTGCGTGTTCGGGTGCTCCCAAGTCCCAACAACTGCGCACTAGTATTTTGCTTCTTGGAGCGAACTGTGATGGTTTGTTCTGTTTTCTTTGTGCTTGAGCAGACAGCGCATTTCAGGGCAGCACCGGATCTACGGGGAGGAGCTTGCTGCAGGCCAAGAATGGTACGTGGTTTACTTTCTTCCTCTTGCTAAGTTTTGGTCTGGTTTTAGTGATACAGAACTACAGAAGATCTTGGAAGAGATACTCTGTCTGTGTTAACTTATTTGGTGCGGATTTGATGGTGCAGATACTGAACCCACATGCTTGTTAACTGAATATAGCTCCCTTAATTGTGCTCGTATGCGCTTAGAGTTGAGAGGCTACTGTAGAGTTTCTGGAGTTGTAAAAACAGAGTTTGACCGGAAACTACCAACTATCCTAATAAAAGTTGGGACTCTAGAATTCAAATTCCCGTACATTACTTGAAACCAAGATTTCCGTCCTTACATAGAAAAAACAAGACATAGTACTCCTCAGTTCTCACCATGTTCAGGACTTCCCAGTACCTTCATCTGATGCGCTTCCAAATTTTTTTGTCCATGCTTATCAGACTGCCCTATAGGCTTCGAGACCCAGAACTACACCATCCTCACAAACAAGTGCAAAGCGCCACATTACCCTCCTACTGAATGTTGTGATGCTTTCAAGGAATTTGCATGCCCATTTGCCGCGTATATCAACAACCTGAGCACTAACTGTGCAGACACGATGTTCACCTACATCGACTTCCGTGGCTACCCAAAAGGCATGTTCGCCGACGAGTGCCTAAAAGGAAAGGAAGGGGTTTCTTGTGAAGGCATCCCAGCGGTAGACACCGGCGTGCCCAGTGGCGGGCGACAAGTTCAAGGGATTTCACGTCCTTTGGTTGTGCTCTTGTGTGGACTAGGAGCATTGTTGTTCCCTTGAGTGGCGATACCTTGGACTTCTCCAAAGATAGCGTGTTGTCAGTTATAAGTTGTAAGGCTTAGGATTCATTTGCTTCTCCTTCGCACTCTCTTCCATTGCTATAATGTGTCCATTTGTTACAGAACTACATGACATTTTAAGATTCAACATTATATGGATGATCACATCCTGCTATTGGGAGAGTGCACACCCAAATTGTAAATCACGGAATCAAATATCAATTAATTATTTTCCAGTCTAGCTGATAAATTGTGTGTTCATTTGTTACTGCATTGCCATGTTCATGTATTTATATGTATATGTATGGTGCCTTTTGGATATGTTTTTCCAGGCAGTACTGCAACCGAGGTGGCGTTTTAGAGCATCTTCAGCCGTGCCCTTCAGTCCTTCACACATAAGCACATCATGTTCAGAACATTGGCCGAAGAATCTCTGCACCTTGCTCATAGCAGCCACCGCCTGCCCTCCGATGCCGTAGACGTGCCCATCATGCTAATCAGTCAATCACCCAATCGCATGCAGGGAACTAGCTTAATTTCCTGTGGAACTTTTCGGCCGTCTCCTCAAAAATCTTGCCTACGGTAAGCTTACGCGCATGTACTACTTTATGTTCACATCACTTGAGAAAACCCAGTCGAGGAAAGCAAATTTAGAAACTTTAACAAATTGCCCGTCTAGCTCAGTCGGTAGAGCGCAAGGCTCTTAACCTTGTGGTCTTGGGTTCGAGCCCCAAGGTGGGCGTCTAATTTTTATTTTTTTGCACTTGTTGGCCTTAATAAAAGCTCATTTTTGCGTTCATTTTAACTTCGTCATTTTTGGTGTTGCATTTATTTCCTGATTTACCGTGCATTTCTTCCATAAATAATCAACCCATAAATTTTGAATATCTAGGCATGTTACATTCACGTAGGTTATTCGCCAACTGAAAATCAAATTGTTATTTTGCTATTCTAAAAAAACAAAAAAATGTTATTTTGCTACCTATTTTAGTTACCTGTTGTATTCTCATGTATAAGCCTTATTTTTTTTATTAATTTGGATTTCTATTTCTTTGCAAAGAACATTTTGACATTAATGTTGATTTTTATTTCTTCTTTTTTGTGTTGCATTTATTTCTTGATTTATTTAGGCATTTTTAGATGAATTATTTTAGGTCCGTCCATTTCTTACATGTCTAAATAACCCATAAGTGTTGATCAACATCTTGGCGTGTTACACTCACATATGTCATTTGTCGGTTGAAAATCAAAATGTTATTTTGCTTCCTATTTATTTATGGGTTATAATTCTCATGTATAAGTATTCTATTTTTATTAATTTGACTTTGATTTTGGCTTCCTACTTTACTTTTTGGTGTTTGCAAAGCCCATTTTGACATTAATGTTCCGCATAGGTTGGTCGAGCGAAACATTTACATGATGTAGGCCTTGTGTTGAAACATAGGTTTCCTTTGCCTGTGCTTGGCATCACCAAGCGCAGCTTTGTAGCGGTCGGCACCGCCTTTGCCTCACTGTGCACATGTGTTGCTACCGCTGTTGCTTCCGCTTGCTGTGTGGGCATCGTGCCCGGCCCTCGCAAGGCTCCCAGCAGGCCAGCATCGTGGCCTATGCTCCGTGCTCCTTGTGGCCAGCATCGATATGGAAGCCAATGTTGTGCTTCAACTATGGGCCGTCGTACTCGTGTATACATACTACAATCTTGTCTTCACAAGGCAACACCCTGAGCCACCTAGCCGAAGAGAAAGGGGGTGGGAAAAGCATGCATGAGGCGATGAGCCGGGCGAGAGTCATGGCATGTGCCCCTTTTTTGATAAAGGAGGTATATTAATACCAAGATGATATCAATTACATCCGGCCTCTGCAACAACATAATGTCTAAAGAGACATCAAGAATGCACACAGCCGAAAGATTATAAGAAGAAAAAAGGAAACAAAGTCCCCGCCGTAGCAATTAGAGGCTCACAGCGCCAAGAGCAGTGATGACGCCACCTAAACTTCGAAAAGGAATGAAGTTGTTGGCAATATCCAAGGCTAGTGGCACCCCCTGTTCACCTTGGATCCGATTGGGCTAGTTCGGTGCAGCGATATCCAAGATGTTGATGGGGGGATCATGTCATTCGTATTTTGATGATTCCAGGGTGCTCTCGCAGTGGATCAGGTGAAGCATACATGTTGAACGATTGCCATTTTGTAGCAGTGGTGAATGGGGTTGACAACAATGGCATGTGCCCTGTGGAAGGTGCAAATGTGGTTTCCTATCTTTTTCCATCTAAACAAGGTATTGTATAGACTTATCGTAACAACAAAACTCACAAAAGTTGGTTTTACTAAAAAATGTATCTCAAAAAACCAGTTTTCCAAGATCTCATGCCTAATACTTCAAATTTAAACAACCACGAGCTAGGCTCATGTTGTACGACAATTGCACCTTTGTATCACTTTTCTATCTTTGTATGACTTCAACCAGTCGTACAAAGGTTCGAAGTCTCCAGCTGGACAAAACTAAACAATCTTAATGGAGCAATAGCACGCTGAGGTAAACTTGTTCAGAAATTGAAGCCGCAAAACCTATAAAAAAATCCAAAAGAAGGATTATCCCCGGCCTCTGCATCGTGTGATGCATACAACCAATCTTTATTACATTATTCAACAAGATCTTATAAAATAAATACATAGATCAATCTAAAGCCACATTCCTGGCAGAAACTATCGCCCTACTTATAAGATTGATGATGTGCCATAAAAATTTAGGCCACCAAAATGCAGAGTATGGGCGGGCAAAATTGCTCCGTGAGATCATGTTGTGTGGTCGTGTGGAAAGAATTAGACTCGACATAACGTATTGCGCTGTCAAGTCATGGAGGTCGTCGTCGCCTTTGAAGTGCTAGCGGAGACCGTAGGTCTCCATTTCCGCACCACCACTCCACTATCGAACAGAGTGCCAACCCATCTTCGTGGTGCTCGCCCAGAAACCACCCGCTGAAACAGCTCCAGCAGCTTGCAAGCGATGGCGCTGACCCGTGGGTTCATCTTCCTCTTCCCCGCCGCCGTCCTGGCCGGACTCGCCTCCGCCTCCGCGTCGCCCTTCCTGTCTGGTCCGTGCGTGATCCGATGCTCCCAACTACTGCGCACTAGTATTTGCTTCTGGGAGCGAGCTGTGATGGGTTTGTTTTGTTTCCTTGGTGCTTGAGCAGATAACGTATTCCAGGCCAGCACCGGATCTACAGGGAGGAGTTTGCTGCAGACCAATAATGGTACGTAGTTTCCTTTCTTCCTCTTGCCAAGTTGAATCCCATGACAGTTTCTAGACTCTGAAGATACTGAATCCACATGCTTGTTAACTGAATATAACTCTCTTGATTGTGGTCATATGCGCTTAGGATTGAAGAGGCTGACGTGGAGTTTCTCTAGACTTATAAAAACAGAGTTTGACTGTAGACTACCAATGGAAATTATCAACTATCCTATTAAAAGTTGGAACTCTAGAATTCAAATTCCCATATACATTACCTGAAAGTTGAAACCAAGATTTCGGTCCTTGCATAGAAAAAAGGAGACATAGTACTACATCTCACCATGTTCAGGACTTACAGTACCTTCATCTGATATGCGTCCGTTAATTCTTGTCCATGCTGATCAGGCTGCCCTATGAGCTTTGAGTCCCAGGACTACACAATCATCACAAGCAGGTGCAAAGCGCCACAGTATCCTCCTAAAGAATGCTGTGATGCTTTCAAGGAATTTGCATGCCCATTTGCCGTCTACATCAACAATCAAAGCACCAACTGTGCAGACGCTATGTTTTCCTACATCAACTTCCATGGCTCGTACCCAGCAGGCCTATTCGGCGCTGAGTGCGTCAAAGGGAAGGAAGGGGTTTCCTGCGAAGGCGTCCCAGGGAAAGGCACCGGCGTGGCAAGTGGCGGGCGGCGAGCTCAAGGGAGTTCCCGTTCTTTGGTTCCTATCTTGTGTGGACTAGAAGCACTGTTGTTCCATTGAGTGGTGATACCTTGCACTTCTCCAAAGATGGCATGTTGTCAGCTGCAAGCTGTAAGTAGTAAGACTTAGAATCAGTTTGGTTCTCCTTGGCGCTCTCTTAATGTGGTGACTGGACATTTGGCTTTACTATGAGATATCTCTTCAGAAACCACTTGATATACTTGACTAATAACCCCTCTTATAAATGTACTTGGTTACTACTATGCCAAATATTATATTGATATCATGTGGCCATTTGTACATGACATCCTGAGATTCAACATTATATGATCACATCCTGCTATTGGCAGAGTGAAGACCCAAATTATAAATCAGGGGACTAGGAGTAATTATTTTCCGGCCTAACTGATAATCGGGCGTTCATTTGCTAATGCACTGCCATGTTCATTATATATATGTAGTGCCATTTGGATATATTTTTCCAGGTAGTAATGCAATCGAGATGGCGTCTTAGAACATCTTCAGTCGTGCCCTTCACACAAAAGCACATCATTTTCAGAACATTGGCCCGAAGAATCTCTGCATCTTGCTCAAAGCAGCCACCGCCTGCTGTCCGGCGCCGTAGACGTGTCCAACATAGCAAATAGGAACAATCAGTCAGTCACCCAATGACATGCAGGGAACTAGCTTAATTTCCTGTGGAACTTTTCGGTTGTCTGCTCAAAAACCTTGCCTACGGTAAACTTACGCGCATCACCTTATGTTCGCATCACTTGACAAGATCTAGTCAAGTAAAGTAAATTTGGAAAATTTATCAGAAAGCCCGTCTAGCTCAGTTGGTAGAGCGCAAGGCTCTTAACCTTGTGGTCTTGGGTTCGAGCCCCAAGGTGGGCGATGTTTGATTTTTTTTTTGAACTTATTAGCGTTAGCAAAGGCCCATTTTCACATTCATGTTCATTTTAACTTCTTCTTTTCTGTGTATTTCGCAAAGGCCCATTTTCACATTCATGTTCATTTTAACTTCTTCTTTTCTGTGTATTTCCCGATTTACCATTTTAACTTGTTCATTTTTACGTTTCATTTATTTCCTGATTTACCATGCATTTCTTTCATATCTAAACATAAACAACCCATAAATTCTGAACATCTAGGGATGTTACATTCACATAGGTCATTCGCCAACTAAAAAATCAAATTGTTATTTTGCTACATATTTTAGTTATCTGTTGTAATTCTCATGCATAAATCTTATATTCTTATTAATTTGGATTTCTATTTTTTTGCAAAGTCCGTTTTGACATTAATGTTGATTTTTATTTCTTCTATTTGCTTTGCTTTTGTTTGTTGATTTAAGGCATTTTTTAGATGAATTATTTTAGGTCTGTTCATTTCTTACATGTCTAAATAACCCATAAGTGTTGAACATCTAGGCATATTACATTCACATATGTAATTGTCGGTTGAAAATCAAATTATTAATTTGCTACCTATTTTAGTTATGGTTTGCAATTCTCATGTATAAAAATTCTACTTCTATTAATTTGGCTTTGGCGTCTTATTTATTTTTTGGTGTTTGCAAAGCCCATTTTGACATTAATGTTTTATAATATTTTCTGCTATTGTATATATTGTCCACGCATCTTGGGTTTATGTATGCACTTTCCTAGGGGAGGAGCGTTTTGGCTCCCGGCAACATTTGCTCCTGGATGAATAGTACTGCAGAAAAGTGGTAAAATGTTTTTTAAAAATTCTGATTTTTTCGTGAATGTTCGTGAGTGTTTCATCTGTGAAAAAAAGACTAATTTGGGGCGACATTTTGTGGTAACATTTGGTGCTCGAATTTGTTTTTTTTCACAGCCCAAAATGTTTAACCTTTTTGCCTACAACTCTGCAGGTAGCATCTGGATGTGACTATAAATACATAAAAAAATTGTTGGGATTATTTTGACATTTCAAAAATTATTTTTCACGCGCAGGAGCACATGCTCCCGGGAGCCAAATTGGATTTCCGCTTTACTTAGACTAATTAGTTATTTAAAAAAATCATTTCTAATATCTATTTTTAGACTTTTTATAAACCCATGTGTTTGGCGCGGCTAGATTTTTTACGATATTCATTTGTTCATATGCCACTTTGTCTTATGATATAGTGATTTTTATGTGTCTGACGTTGTCAGGCATTAAAGGCTTGTATTGTCCAAATATACAGCTAGTCAAAATTTCCCATGTAAAAGCATTGTGATGTATTTTAAATATACAGCTAGTCGAGCGCAACTGTTGCCGGGTCTCGTGTGTTTTCTGCTTGCTGAGACGTACGCACCGGGTTTTCGGTTCTGTCGTGAAATCTATCTGTGTGCAGGACGCAACTGTTCGACAGGAGTTTTTTTTTTTGCTTGCTGAAAAGAGTCTGAAACCCACGACGTTTCCGCGCTTCTGAAGTCAAATCTACTACTATGTGTGCAGGGGCACTCTGAAGAGCGCGTTGAACTCGGGGTCGCTGCCGCCGAATGTGTGGCCGGACAGGGCCGGCATCATGGGGAGCGCGTAGGGGAAGTCCGGCGGCAAGCGGTCGGCGTACCACACCCGACCGGTCCGGGTGTTCCTCGACATCCACTTCATCAACAAGCTGGAGAGGTTCGTCTTCGTCTTCGTCTCGTTTCATCATCAGGTATTCAGGTTCTTGATCGGTTTCAGATTCATGAGATACCCACACGAACAAATCTGCGAGATTTATTGCTTCGAATCCATGTACACACTTTGTTGCTGGATCTATTACGAGGTTTGCACTGATCTGAACTGCAACCAGCGATGTGTTCCCACTTCCCAAGGCCCTGAGGTCTGCTGGCACCTGCCGCCATTGGGAGTGGCGGCAGGGCATAGGCCGTCAGCTGCGCTTTAAAGGGACATGATCTCTTCTTCCCCTCTTGTCCGCTGCGCCTCTCTCTTCTCCCTCCTCCCTCCCTTCCTCTCCCTCTCCCTCTCCGGGAGAAGAACAGTACTTTGCAGTTTTTGAGCTCGATTTTTGGTATTCAGAGGCCGATTCAGGAGTTGCCGCAGTTGAAGAAAAGATAGATCAAGACGAGAGCTACAATATGCCTGGTATTTTTTCTGCATCCATGCTATCTGTCGTGATTTCAATTAAATGTTCTACTACAGTACTACTACTGTTTTAGGAAGTAGATTGCTGCTTTGGAGACATTTTGCAGAATTTGGAGTTGGATTTTTTGTTTGAGGCTGGTCACAATGGGCAAGAACATAAGCTAGTAACTTCACACTTTCCTAGACTATGTTACTACCTCCATAGTGGGTAGGAACATCTATGTAGTGTCATGCAACGATGTATTTATTAGGTTATAGACTCATTGTTTTTTGGAGTGTGTGATGTTCCGGTAACTTAGCTAGTTACCACAAGCACCTCTCTCTTCATTAAATACGTGTCACATAAGCAAAGTTGTAATGAAGTGTGTGATGTTACTCCTAAGTTCCTCCCCACTATGACCAGCCTGAGGTAATTGAAGAAGTTGTAGATCAAGTCAAGACCTATGAAACGCACCGTTTTTTTTTTTTTTGCATTCATGGTGTAGTTCAGTTGTTTCATCAACTTGTAATTACATACGTAATGTCGTATGACTCGTATCAGCTTTTAAGTAGTGTTTTCCTTTCTTTTCCCTAGAAGTTTTGGACTAGAGATAAAGTTGGAATCTTGACATGAAGTAGTTGAAGATATTATAGATCAGCGTTGCCTCTTTCAAATGCGTTTTTTTCCCGCATGTGAGATGTTGTTTAGTGTTTTGGTTAGGAATAATTAACTAATTATGTGTTGTTTAGGGACCGCTGTTTATTTGACTTGTTAAGGGTTAGAGACACTGTTATCTTGTATGTCATGTGTTGTAGTAATTTAAAGGAAATGTTAACGCCCACACGTGTGGGCGTTTGCATCTCGCCCACACGCGTGTATCCGTGTCCGTTCGTGAGCGCACGAATCTTAGCATATTTCTAGTGCCATGTAGGACTGGTCTGGTGTGTGGGCGTTCAGCCGATCGCCCACACGGCCGTTTCACCACACAGGAGGGGCTGGTGTGTGGGCGTTCAACAGTTCGTCCACACGCCACTTTGCACGCACATACAAGGGCTAGTGTGTGGGCATTTGTCATCTCGCCCACACGTCCGTCTCCTTTCCCACACCCAAGCTGCTAGTTGCCATGTGTTTTGCAGTGCACATGGCAACTGCCCCTAATGTCCTTTATAAGCAGGTGGCAACTCTCTTTTTTTACCCGAGTTTGCCATGTGTTTTGCAGGATACACGACAACTGCCTAGTGTGCACGTAAGCAGATGGCAACTCTCTTTTACCGAGTTGCCATATGTTTTTGCATGATACATGGCAACTGCTCTAACGTGCATGTACATGGCAACTGTCCTAACGTGCACGTAAGCAGATGTCAACTCTTCCTTTTTACATGGCAACTGCCCTAGCATGCTTGTGAGCACATGGCAACTCTCTCAACTGCCTAGTGTTAGTATGTGGCAACTCCTAAAGTTATGAAATCATGGCAACTACATTAAATCAGACCATACATGGCAACTGCAGTTGAGCAACCATGTCAACTGCAGTTGTTCGACATGGCAACCGTCGTTCAGCGACATGGCAACTACAGTTAAACGAATATGGACGAGGGTCTGGACCATGGCAACTGCGGGCGCGCGGTGACCGTCACGCATGGCGTGCGGGACCAGGAGGTACGAGGCCTGACATACGGGCGTGTGAGCGTTATCAACTTCGCCCACACGCACGTGTGTGAGAGGGATCGGGAGGGGAAAAAAGAGGCATGTGGGCGCTGGTTGTTTTGCCCACACATAGGTGTGTGGGCTGTTCCTCTTATACACCACACAAAATGTGTGGGCGGACTCCCTAACGCCCACACATGTGGCACTTATCGGCGTCCTAATTTAATCATGGGAGTGTCTATTTGACGTTTGACTGAAATTCAATTGGACATCAGTCAAGTTTTTCAACCAATAATAAAACGACACTTGTATGTATTTGTGTGTCCCTTTTTTAGTGTATCTTCGCTGTATGTACGTCAACGCTAAAAGGTCAATCCTAATCGGGTTGGAACTGGACCATCAACGTACCCTTTGATCCACAGCATACTGATCCATCACCGTACCCTCTGTAGGTCTGGCATAAATGTACGGTCCACTTACAGCCATTTGGGAGAAAATTACAGTGATAGTTAGACTGTCATTTTTTTTGCCGTAGATTGTCAATTGGTAACTTGCAGTCTACTTATAGTGATATCTTAAGAATTAAAGTCTAGATACACAAAACTTAGTCAAATTAGCACTAGAACTTCTAAAATTACAGTATACTTATGCATAACTTACACTCATATCGTGTGATTATTACAGTGATATTATGACCGGAACTTGTCGAGTCTCAAAGACACCCGTTTGCAGCCCGAGTCATGAGTTGGTATGTATGTACGTGGGTTGGGCTGGACCCATTTGCACTCATGACAAGCAGGTGAAAAACCTTGAAATTACAGTAAGGAAACTTTGGAAGTATAGTACCTCGTGTCATCTATGGATTATAGAGACACAGCTAAACCAACATACAGATTGCCTATTATACAGATGACTACACACTGAATCAACATACACACTGCCCTATCCATAGTGTGAAAAAAGCAGTTCAACATCTCTCTGATGCAAAAAAGACTTCTTCTGCATCATTGTTAATTTGCAATCTGAAAAGAAAAGGATCAAACAAGAAATTGGAATCGATTCTGAATTTCCATCATTGCTAATCTGCAAGTGAAATGCAGAATGCTCATTAAAAGCTGGATCAAGGAAAGCAAACACTCTTCTGTTCAAACAAACCAAGAGAGAAAACCAATGCTTTCGGATGGTTACAGGGAAGCACAACTGCAACAAGATAATATGAAGAAAAATGTATATATAAGAAATGAGAAATAAAAAAGAAATGGCAAAGATAAACACCAAACAAGAAGGCAGAAATTAAAGTACTTACATGGAGGAAATGAGAAATAAAAAAGAAAGGGCAAAGACAAACACCAACAAAGAACCACGGAGTTAGAAATCCTTCAATTCCAATTGGGGCAAAGACAAACACCAAAACCGCAACTACTAAGTGGGGGAGAACCATGGAAGATCATACAAGAGACGATCCACGGGTCAGAAATCCTTCAATTCCAACGTCTTTGCTCATGCATAGTGATTTTCTTTGAGATCTAGAACCTGTAAACTCACAAGAAAGAAAAGCAGAGAGCACAAATTCTTTCCATTTGACACAGTGTATTGCACATAGCACTAGTTAAAATCAAAGAAACTAATCAGTTTTGTTTCAAAGCACCAGGGCAAAGGAAACTAAAATTTACAGTGGCAAAAAAATACTGAAATTACTATTATCAATTTGCTGAAATTACTGGACAAGCACCTGTGCAGAACAAAGTTTTTGATACAAAGGTAGATTCAGTATATATTGACAGCGTGAATAGATGCAATACCCAACAAAGACACTAAGCTTTACAGTCTAATTACCACTGTAATTTTACTGAAATTACACTGTAATTGCACTGACTGTAAATACAGTAAATATTCTAGTAAAAATGCACTGTGATTACGAATAGAAATTACACTGTAACAACATTGTAAATTATAGAGAAATTGCACTGTAATTACAGTAACATAGTAGTAGGATTTACAGTGTACTTACCCTGAAAATTACACTGTAATTACATTGCGATTACAAGTACACTGTAACAACACTATGATTACAATACGATTACTCTGTAATTTCAGAGGAAATTACACTGTAATTAAAATGAGATTACAATTTTGAAGCTGTTGTAAACTTAGATGCAACAATACCCAAAACATAGGAAAAAAAGGTTATAAAACGGATACAAATACTACCCAACAAAGACAAACCACAAAGAAAAAGGTTCTAAAATGCTTGCAGACCCAACATAGGGGAAAGGGAGAAGTGTAATTAACCTGAAAATATACTGAAAATAGAACTATAATAACCTGAAATTACATTCTAATTGCAGTGACTGTAAACTAAAAATCACAGAAGTTACAACAAAAATTGCAATGTGGTTAACTCTGGAAATTACAGTGTCACTACTCTGTGATTTCGAAGGAAATTACACTGAAATTAAAATGAAATTACAGTTATGAAGTTGCTGTAACTTAGATGCAGCTACTACCTAAGAACGCACACCACTGCATCTAACAGCAGAAAACGCCAGCAGAATCAAACGCCCAGGCTAGCAGAAAGAAAATCAACAGGGGAATCGGATCCACCGCTACATCCATGCTCCTACCACTGTAACTGCAAAAGATTCGCCAGGAAAATCCACCTATGCGACTACACATACACCTACATCTACATCAAACACAAGGGGAATCGAACCAAACCACAAGATCTAAAAGAAATTCAATGGGGAAAGGGAGAAGACCAGGATAACCAACTGAAACCACACAGCACTGGAGCGGAAATCAAGCTGAAGAGAAAGAGGAGGAGATCGGGATCACCATGGATGACAAGGAAATCGCCAAGAATCGGCTCCCTTTCTCAGCTTTAACTCTCGCCAAGAAATGCGAAAGGATAGGAATAAAAAAAAAAGACAAACAGAGAGCCAGGGCCCAAGTGATGTGCTGTAACGGGCTGGCTGGGAAACGAAAGCGCACCTGGTTACACACAGAAAAAAAAACGCCCGAAAAAGCCAGCTCCCAGCGCGGACCTCAGCACGAGATCAAACGGCCAAAAATTTGAATGAAAACCAATTGTAAATCACTCGACTGTAAATTAGCAAAACCGTTAATCATTTAGGCAAATGTTAGCAAGTAGAGTAATAGTGTTTTTTTGTGCAAACTGTTCTGTTTAGATTTTACTATTTTCCAATTAGATCAATGATTTGGGCTGTTAAGGAGTTAGCCTATTTTCTTCTGACTTTGTATGCATAAATATGGTGCTGGGTAGGTACAATGGAAAATTTGCTAATGTTTTATGGTGACATCATACGCGAGGGCCCTTATGGGCTTGATGTCTCGAGGTGCACAAGCAAGAGAGTTTTTGTGAAAGACATGGTCAACAGTGGGTTCATGGACGTTAAAAGATGCATCCAAGCCGAGTTTGGTCCTGAGACGGTTGGAAAGAATATGATTGTCGAAGCTTGCGTCGTCGTAGGTAGGGTTGATGGGACCCCTGCCCGTTGGGGCTTGAGGCAGGTGAGAGGCGACCTATCTTGGGGTAGTTACATGAGGTTTGCAACCACACCTGGTAACTCTATGTATGGACGGCCAATGGTGTATGTGTGGTTTGTTCATGCTGGTGTGCTCCGGTTAACTACCACTGGAGGCGCTCACACCCAATCAGTGGCGCCGATGGGGGGCAACCATGTCCGTGAAGAAGGTGTGGTTGTTCCAACCATGAATCCCGGACCATATCCGTCGGTAGTCGTTGACCTCAACGAATCCGTGGAGGTACTGTCAGACGAGCTAGATCATGGCGATTATGCCAGTGGATCATCAGATGATAGCGACGACGACGAAGGAGGTGATCCTTCTCAGCCTCTTGCCATTCAGCAGAGGGCCGTGGTGCCCTCAACGGAGAGATGGACGGATAGTGACATAGCCCGTCATGATGCCATGGTACTAGCATTTCTGATCATCTTGCAATTTTCACCAATAATTCGTTGACACAACAATGTCGGCTTCACGCAGATTAGAGACATGTAGGGGCTCCTTGAGATTGTGTTGGAAGGCCTTCGGATGGTACCCCCTCTCCCACATAGCGAAAAGGCAATATTAATACGAATTTATCAACGTGTCAAGGAGTTTATTGAGCTCTGCAGTGGCGCTCGAATTAATGGCATTGTATGGTCGGCACTACCAGGCAGGGCGCGTCCAAGCCTCACCACTTCAATGGATCATGAGGTATATTTGCAAATTCATCGTATCTAACACTTGGTACTATGCGTGTGTGTGTGTGTAATATGTTCTGCTGTGAACCGTGACAGACCGGGACGCGCCAGGACTCAGTGCTATTGCGTATGCCAGCCAGCACTCCCTTGCAGCGCTCTCAGTTCAGCGGTTCACAGCCAGAACGTCAGGTGAAGCTCATACTAATTTACTTACATTCACAGTGATTACATGTCCGATCGATTCAGTAACGATTGAATTGGATACAGTTCGGCTCCGGAGCGATGGAGGTAGATAATCCATCCCCCGAGACCAGCCCTGGTAGAGGACCTACAGGGCAATTCTCGTACGATCAAGGCGAGGGTTCTGACGGCGAGGGATCTGACGGCGAAGAATCCACAGATGTACGAACTAAAATCGAAAGAAACACAGCCATTCAGCAATTTTCACACTATTTCACAGTACTACTAATTGTTAGCTTCCTATTCATACACATTCTACTCCTGAAATTTGCAGGAAGAAGAGTGTGATGGCCGTGATTAACCGGATCTTCTTCACACGGCGGACGTTCAGCGGGAGATGGGCGAGGGTATGCTCTTCACAGCAGCACGAGCAGCCCCGAGGATCTCCTACTAGTACCCTGGAACTTCGCAGGGCCGTGTGGCTCCTTGATCCGTGGACAATGTAACGAGCACTACGACATATTTCAGAGCTTGTTAAGCTACCAAGTACCTTCGATTTCCACTCCGTAATCGTTTTTACGTCCGATTTCTCGAGATCTCCCCAGATAAATCGCCTCTCTTGTAGTCCTTTGATCACGACAGATTTATCCGTACTGTTGCTCGTCCACGTCTGCGTCAGGTTTACCATGCGATGGCATGCACCTGATGGTGGCTTACAATTGGGCAGCACGCATTGCAGGCAGTAGACGCATGCGCATTGTCTCGGCGAAAGCGATAATGTGTGTCCGTCCTTTTCCACCCACGTTCATTTTGCATGCATGTTCCAGATCCGTTCTGATACATTCATTTAGCATTTTTGTCAAAGCATTGGCAGAAAATAAAGCGTGCAAAGTTCAAATCAGAAATCACAGCTTATGGAAGAACTCTGGAGCTTATTTAGTGAGTGATCAGAGGCTAGGCACGGACGATTTCTTGCTTAGTCTTTGCATTATACAAAGTAGTAGCATGTTTGTACACTTGATACAGATTAGTCAGCAGAGGCACAGTGGGCGGGAGCTCTCCTCGAGCATACGGAGTAGATAACACCGAGTAGTAGCTAGGGATCACATACTGGACTCCCAAACATATGTAGTAGTATTTGGAAACTGGCCGGCCGAGAAGTAGAGAGCACGGCCAAGCTAGGCCGTCGTGCTTTTCGGGCAGATCGAACAGCTAGCGTGCGCTAGCTGCCGCATGGAATGTGCGGCCAACGTGTGGCCACCTACCTAGCGGCCATCGTTGCCGTCGCAGTGCCCCTTCCCAGCCCCCTCCGGCGCCGGCATGCGGCCGCCGCCGGTGGCCGGAGGCAGCTTCTTGCCCTGGCCTTCGCCTACCTGCCCTGCTTTGGCAGCATCGCTCCGGCCGCCAGCGGGTCCATGCGTCGACGCCGCGCCCTTGGATGCGGCCGCCGCAGGCTCGTCGCCGACGTCGAAGTCGAGAGGCAGCGCCCGCGACGGCTGCCGCCGGTGGCGCGACGTCATGGTTTTGTTAGCTGGCAATCTAGCTAGATGTGCGGCGAGCTCTACGTGGCGCGCTCACAACTCGACTGCAAGCTGCTAGATTGTTGATCTGCTGTGGGCTGTGGCAGTGTGGAGTGCCGATGAACAGCGGAGGGCCTGGCCTTTATAGAAGGGAGGAGAAGCCAGCCAGGAGCTGGCCTCGGGTTGGGCAGACGCAGGCGCTCGGCAACAAATAAAACACCATGCATGTGCATGTGGTTTTCATGGATAAAATAAAACTCATGGCCCGTCCGGGGTCGCTCAATCGCGGTGCCGCGCGTCAGTGCGCCCGTGATCGATCGTACACGGACGGCGAATCCTGTTACCGAACGCAACGTCCTGCAGTGTCGGCTTGTGGCCCGGGACCGCCCGGTCGGTCCGACTAGTCTCCGGCAAAAATCATCCATAGCTCGTCTGAAAATGCATGCATGGACAAAAACCTGAGTGCATGTGCACGGTAACTCCATCGTGCGTCTGCATGGATTCTCCGGCGGGAGAAAGCTCCAAGAGGAAAGAAAGAGCCCGTGGGCCGTACGTGGCCATCGAGGAACGTCGGGCAGAGAGATGTCATCATCGCTTCTCGGCGCCATGCATGGGCGTGCCAAGAAAACCGGCATTTTGGTGGACAGGGCGCACAGGACCGATGGTGGCCTGCCAGCGTGCATGCATGTGCACGGTCCGTTCCTGGTCGAGCATCGGCCGTACGATGCGGAGGCTTTGGGCACGTGGTGGCACGTCAGGCGTACGTTGCCTTGCGTGCGCGTGGATCCATGCAAGATGGAACCAACAGAATTTTGGCGCGACTTGTGGGCGCGGACAGACATCGTCCTTATCCATCGGCGGCGTACCACCGTACTAGGTGCGTACGCTGCGTCGCTGCCGAACGATGCTGAAACGACGCCTCACTCCCATGTGAGCGGTAGTGGCGAGAAAAGTCTCGTGTAAACTTTAAATTTTTATATATTTTTTGAAAAAGATTCAAATCTATTATAAAAATTATCAGAAGTACAAAGGAACTCAAGCATAATAAAAATTACATTAAGGGCTTTAGGCCATTGAAAGACCGCTAGCTAGAACAAGCCGTCGACACGCTGTTATCACCGCTTCTC
>NC_057800.1:720886783-720887325 GCF_018294505.1 Triticum aestivum
CTAAAAGGTTAGAAGACAGTCTGCCACTGTGGGCCACCACGAGAGTAGTGCCGATGGCACCATGTGGGTCAAGTCTGACCAATTGTTCATAGTCCACATCTACGGCCATGGGCTACCCCCTCATGACCTCCATCGATTCTTGTGAGTGCATGATCTTTGCCACATGCTTGGTAGTAGATATTAATGGAAATTATGCTAACATGATGATGGATGCTCTCTAGATTGATTTACCCCATAGGAGTCAACAAAACAATTTATAGTCTGGAAGATGGCATAAATTTCTGGATAGTAGGGTTAGTGAAGGCCTTCGAGTCATTGGCATAAATTGGTACTCGTTGGATTCCTTCTTTCTACTGGTGCAAGAATCCTTCTTTTCGTGGCCAGGTGGAACAACTTCTGTAATGGGCTAGTCGCCAAAGTGAAGAGTAACGGTGACAGAGGACAGGGGCGGATCCAGCCCAGCCCAGCGCCCCGGGCCCTCTTTGTATAATGTAGCAATTGCTACAGTAATTTTGCTACAGTACATGAAGAGAATGGGCCTC
>NC_057800.1:720887516-720890194 GCF_018294505.1 Triticum aestivum
AGAGGATCTCCTTGGCGAGGTCTTCTAGCATGGAAGAGCGGCTGGTCCAATGTTTTGCTAAGGACCCTAGAAGATGCCGTCCTAATGAAAGTCGGGCCTATTATTGTTTTCATTCTTGGCCAAAGCTTTTGACTCAATTTGTTGGAGATGCATTTTTTTTCATGACAGATAACCTTAGTCTCTGCATCGATCAATGTACATTACACGTAATATTTCTTTTTACTATGCTAGCCATTTATAAATTTCAGCTAAGCCCAAAACACGTTTTTTTGGATTCGCAAAAAAAAAACATGCTTTTTTCCGCAAGAATAGCTCAAAACTTGATCTCACTATGCAAGCTAGCTTTCATGGTTGATCTATCTTGTTTGTGTCTATATTAATCTGCACGCGTATGTGCACACAGAATAATTATATTAAGTATATTTGTATCCAAATATTTTAGTCCCCGGGCAGCTAATTTCTAGCTAATAATCAACTCCCAGGTAGCTGGTGTGGTAGGTCTCGCGAATCAAGCTGTATCTCGATGTCATTGCAACCACACACACGTACACATATAGATTGTGCCTCGCACTGGAGCTGGTCTGCTCATGCTCATTTGTTTTTGGAAAAGAGAGATCTCCTCGATCTTATTTCGTTTGTCTTTCAGAAGACATCAAAATCCACAGTCAAGACATAGCTAGCTTGTCTTTTCAAATTCTGTTAAGGGCTTTATTTTTCTGTATGCGCTGGCGACATCATTCTTCTGTCCTTAATCCTGCACTTTGCTGTTCCTGGCTGTTACTTCATGCATGTGTGCATATTTATACGGTGCTGCTTGGTGAGTTAATGGAAAATGAGGAGGACAGATACAAATCCAGCAAAGAGAGTCACAAAATGTTTGCTCAATCGAGTGATCCATTCATCAACCAGTAAGAGATACAGAATACTACTCCTACATCTTTATTCCATCAAGATAATTAAGGGATACAAAGTGTTTTGCTAAATGATCCTACATATAGTCATATACTCAGCAAATTGGTTGAAGGAACTAGCTGATCTCCTAGCTAGCTAGCTGTGGATTCTACAATGTTTCACTTTCACCTCTCGGAAGCATCATACATGCATGTCCTGCTAGGAGAATGAGAAAAATAACCTTGCGATTCAGCTAGGCTAGCTGGGTACTGTGCATGCATCATCATCAGTGAGCGGGGGAGAAAGAGAGGGCCAAGAGCAGAAGCAGCATGAGCACGGGGATCCAGACGAAGAGCGCCGGTGGAGAAGGCGGCAGCGCCGGCAGGACGAGAGGGTAGCAGAGGAGGACGGCGACCACCGCAACCAGCAGCAACACCGTCGCGGAGTCCATCACCGGCCTAGCTAGCTCCCTGCCACTCTCTGAGCTTGGTCTTGTTATGCCAATGGCATTGTCTCCTACTCTCTTTCAGCTAGAAGCACACGAAGCTGGCTCTAACATATATCCAGGGCTTGGCTTGTCAAGTCGTGCTTAGATACATCTGTGGAGAATCCAAGGCATGTACGACCATGGTACAACTAACAATACTCTATATAACAATAAAAGCCAGACCCACCCTGTCACATTTGGGACAGATCGATCCGTAGTGCTAATAATGGTTAATGACCAGGCTGCATGACTGGATTATTTGGATAAGTTTGTGTATGTAGGGAAGCTCTGCAACAGTTGATAACATCACATAGAACAGTTGCAAATGAGAAAATTATCATGTTAAGAAATTATGCCAAGCTCAACTGCTCAAGCCAGGTTGAATACATTTTTTTCTTCAAAAAGGAGGATAACCCTGGCCTCTGTATCGATTGATGCACACAGCCATAGCCGTGGTGGCTACTCCTCTAGCTCATTCTAGAAGCGTGGCGCTTAATAATTAGCACACCCACCAAGCTTGTTGGGAACCTGGTGGATATATAATATACCAGGAGAAAGTAGCTAGTTGTTTGTTTTAGCTGCCCAAGTGACTGTACCACACAGCTTAATTATGTCTCTCTTTGTTCTGGATTTGTATCCAGATTCAGGTCACCTCAGGTGCTAGTCTCTAGTGCCAGCTGAAATACACTAGTTAAGGATGATTGATTAGCTAGAGCCCCCAACTGGTTGATTTTTAATTAAAAGGCATCGATCCACGGAGCTCTCAAATCGGGCAAACGCAGGTGAGTGTGTGTCCTGTGGTGTCGTTAAGGATAGATTAACACTGGGTGCAATGTACCTGGTTCATGTGCCAGTGTATAGCTTTATTCTCTGATGGTAGCTTTCCGTCCCTTGCGTTGTCATTCTCCTGATATTTAAATTAAGTCTATTGGCTGCGGAAAGATAAGGTAGCTCCAAGAAACGATTGGACAGATTTTTGAAAATGTGCATGGATTTTAAAAAATATTCTCAAAGTTGAAAAAAATTCAGGAACCAAAAAATGTTCTTGAATTTCAAAAAATCTTTACAAATCTTAGATAGATATTTATGAAGTAAAAATGTTCTTAATTTTTTAAAGTGCTCACAAACTTCAAATAAAGTTCACAAATTTAGAAAATGTTGATGAAGTAAAAAACTCGAATTCGTTTTCCCCCTTTTTTCATGATTTTATTAAAAAAATTAAAACGAAAAGGAACCACCCCCACCCCCCCTCCCCCCCAACAAAAACTGAATGAACAACCGGAAAAAACACAAAAGGAAA
>NC_057800.1:720890625-720897876 GCF_018294505.1 Triticum aestivum
CAGTATGGTACTATCTGGGGACAAAACCTTACTCCATGCATAGGCATGGGGTAGCGACCAAACGAGCATGCCCCGCCTCCGCCAGCTGGTAATGGGTCAGCCTGCTCAAGTAGTTATATTTCTTTCTCATGTTTCTTTTGCCGGTTTTACCGGGTTTTCATTTTCTGCATGTTCTTTTGTCCTTTTTTGAATTTATCACTTTATATTTTGAAATTCATGTTTTATTCAAATTTAGGTATATATTTTAAAATTTAGGAACATTTTTTGGTATTTTCAAAATTAATTAAGTTGTTTAATATTTTTTCAATTTTTCAACTTTTTTCAAATTTATAAACATGAATCTTGTGAACATTATTTTTATCCATGAACATTTTTATATTCTTGAAGACATCTAAAATTCTTCAAAAGTTTTATAAATTCATGAAGTTTTTTTTAAATTTGCGTATATTTTTCCAATTCATGAACATTGTTTCTAAATCACGAACTTTTTTAAATTCATGAATGAAATTTTCAAAATATCAGAAACCGGCAACTGATTGTTTTTAGATGGGAGGTCACATTTTTCTACTGAATTTGTTCTCAGTGGGTCGTCAGCAAAAAAGAAGAGCAGTGCGCGAGCAACATGCCAAGGAGTGGCGGCGCCATTTGCCCTGCACCCAACACGTAACTTGCTAAACAAGAACCGATGCAGGAACATCTATGGGCTGGCCCATTTAGCAGGCCTACTCACTCCTTTTTCCTTCTTTTGTTTGCTACAGTGAAACAAACAGATATCTATGATCTATCTACAAGTTTGGGAGAAACAACCGGGTCAAAAACAGGCATCTATCTGTAGGTTCAAAAATCTTCTTTTGCTTGCTATGGTGAAACAAACAGACAACTATGATCTATCTACAAGTTTGAGAGAAACAACCGGCTCAAAAACAGGCATCTATCTGTAGGTTCCAAAATCTCCACAGGTATAAAAAAGTTGACAAGTTTGAAAACAATATTCACAAATTCGTCAATAAATTTGAAAAAAGTTCACCAATTTGAAAAAATCATGTATGTAAAAAGAGTTTATGAATTTATAAAAAGTTCACGCATTAAAAAAACTTCAAGAACTCGGAAAAAATTCACAAATTTGCAAAAATGTTCATGGATTCCAAAAAAGTTTAAGAATGTGAAAAAAACTGCGAGAATTTTTTCTTTGAGAATTTGGAAAAACAAACTTAAAAAATTTGAAAGCAATTGAGCTTTTGAGAAAAGAAAAATAATAACAGAAACTGACGATTTTGTTCTTTCTCCTATCAATTACACTCTCTAATTCTATAGGTCATTCTTAGTCAGTTTATACTTTCTTATTTTTGGCTCCTGCAACACTTGGCTTTTGTTGGGGAACATAGCATGCAATTTCAAAAAAAATTCTTACGATCACGCAAGATCTATCTAGGAGATGCATAGCAATGAGAGGGGGAGAGTGTGTCCACGTACCCTCGTAGACCGAAAGCGGAGGCGTTAGGTTAACGCGGTTGATGTAGTCGAACGTCTTCACGATCCAACCGATCCAAGTACCGAACGTATGACACCTCTGTGTTCAGCACACGTTCAGCTCGATGACGTCCCTCAAACTCTTGATCCAGTAGAGGGTCGAGGGAAAGTTCCATCAGCACGGCAGTGTGGTGACGTTGATGGTGATGTGATCCGCGCAGGGCTTCGCTTAAGCACTAGGATGCTATGACCGGAGGAGTAAACTGTGGAGGGGGGCACCGCACACGGCTAAGAGAACAATTGATGTGCCTTTGGGGTGCCCCTCGCCCCCGTATATAAAGGAGGGGAGGAGGAGGTGGCCGGCCCTAGGGGTGGCGCGCCATGGGGGGGAGTCCTACTAGGACAACACTCCTAGTAGGATTCGCCCCCTCTTCCTTCCAACGAAGAGGGGAAAGGGGAAAGAGGGGAGAGGGAGAAGGAAAGGGGGGGCACCCCTTGTCCAATTCGGATTGGGTAGGGGGAGGCGGGCGCTTCCTCTTGTGGCCTTCCTCCCTCTGTCCACTATGGACCATGAGGCCCATTAACTTTTCTGGGGGGGTTCCGATAACCTCCCGGTACTCCGAAAAATCCCCGAACCTCTTCGGAACCATTCCGGTGCCCGTATATAACCTTCTAATATATGAATCTTTACCTCTCGACTATTTTGAGACTCCTCGTCATGTTTGTGATCTCATCCGGGACTCCGAACAAACTTCGGTCACCAAAACACATAACTCATAATACAAATCGTCATCAAACGTTAAGCGTGCGAACCCTACGGGTTCGATAACTATGTAGACATGACCGAGACACATTTTCGGTCAATAACCAATAGCGGAACCTGGATGCTCATATTGGTTCCTACATATTCTACGAAGATCTTTATCGGTCAAACCACATAACAACATACGTCATTCCCTTTGTCATCGGTATGTTACTTGCCCGAGATTCGATCGTCGGTGTCATCATACCTAGTTCAATCTCGTTGCCGGCAAGTCTCTTTACTCGTTCCGTAATGCATCATCCCGCAACTATCTCATTAGTCACATTGCTTGCAAGACTTATAGTGATGTTCATTACCCAGAGGGCCTAGAGATACCTCTCCGATACACGGAGTGACAAATCCTAATCTTGATCTATGTCAACCCAACAAACACCTACGGAGACACCTGTAGAGCATCTTTATAATCACCCAGTTTCGTTGTGATGTTTGATAGCACACAAGGTGTTCCTCCGGTATTCGGGAGTTGCATAATCTCATAGTAAGAGGAATATGTATAAGTCATGAAGAAATCAATAGCAATATAACTAAACGATCATAATGCTAAGCTAACGGATGGGTCTTGTCCATCACATCATTCTCTAATGATGTGATCCCGTTCATCAAATGACAACACATGTCTATGGTCAGGAGACTTAACCATCTTTGGTTAATGAGCTAGTCTAGTAGAGGCATACTAGGGACACACTATTTGTCTATGTATTAACACATGTACTAAGTTTCCGGTTAATACAATTCTAGCATGAATAATAAACATTAATCGTGATATAAGGAATTATAAATAACAACTTTATTATTGCCTCTAGGGCATATTTCCTTCAGCTTTCTTCTATTTCTTGGCTTTCCAGACCTGTTGCACTTCATTATGAACGTTGCCATTTTGTTATCAACATTTTTTCCTCTAGTGATAGTTCGCAACTTTCTGTACTAAAAACCCTATAATTGTTGCATATTATTGTAGAATCTAAGTGCATGAACATGAGCTTCAAATGTCATGTTTTTATTGCTGGCAATGGTTCCTCGCATCTTCTTGGCGTACTATCAATGCCTTTCCAATACTTTCATTCTCTAGGAATATGACTATATCCTCCCGAGTTATATTCTATTCCAAGTTATTCATGGCAGAGCCATCCACATCTTGTTCCTCTGTTGATATTTGCAGAACCACCCACATCTTGTTCCTCCGTACCAGACTCTGTTAGTACCACAGTAGTGTTGTGTTCTTCAAAAAAATTCTCTGAATCAATAATATCTTTTGCTTCAGTTTCATAATTTGATTCATGAGTATCACATGTGCCATCAATATCTATTGTTTTTGCGTAGTTAGGACCTTGTAATGTTGGTTTTTGACATTCTGAAATTTCTTCACTTTGAGTACTTGTAGTAAGATTTTCTTGTTGCATAAGTAAATCAAAATTGTTCCAAGTTAGTTCTATTTGGTTCAATTCTTAACTTTATATTGTATCTCCATCTGATCATTAGTTTTTGTATTCAATTTTCTTCATTTGTGATATCTTTGTTGATATTTGCAGAACCATCCACATCTTGTTCCTTTGTATGAGAGTATGTTAGTACCACAGTACCGTTGTGTTCTTCATAAAAATTCTACGAATTATGAATATCTTTTTTGCTTTTGTTTCATAATTTGATTCATCAGTACCACTTGTGCCATCAGTATCTATTATTTTTTCATAGTCAAGACCTTGCAATCAGTAAGATTTTCTTTCTGCCTAACTAAATGAATTTTTTTTCCAACTTAGTTCTATTTGGTGCAATTCTGAATCATCGTATTGTATCTCCATCTGATCACCAGTTCTTGTATTACATTATAGGTACTCTTCCTCTGCATATCTTCCATCACCATCTCTTTCAGATTCATGAATAAGTTCATCTGTTTCAAATTGATCTTCATCAAAATCTGCTTCAAACTCTTTTCTAGGTATTGAATATCGCTCAAAATGATTGTTTTTGTTGCTTCCTTCTACAATCTTTGAATTTTTTTGCTGAAAACATTCACTTCTTGGCACTTCTGATAACCAATGCTCCTCCTGAAAATGGTTAATTTTGATAGTTATTTAATGTTTTTATTAGTTATAAGACAGTGCATATTTTTTGAATAAAAATTTGTTTTCAAAGTATAAGTACCTCGACATTATGCCTCGTTGTAAATGGGCAGTGAAGCTTGGAATATGGATTGCCATATTGTCGGTACAAAGATGACTCATCATAGTCAATTGTTGCATCAATTTTGTGTAAGATTGTCTTGCTCCTTGTATCAGATTGGGTGTTGCTTGTTCATTCATAAGCTCAAATGCTTGTTTACCATATTTAGCTTCTTCTAATTCATGTAACTTACAAAAGATTTTAAGCAATGCAAAATGGATTTTTGTTTTTAACTTTTATGTGATGTCATTTCGTGTTGTTTTTGTGAGCATAGTTCTCGGCTTACCTCGTTTTGTTTTGCTCTATTATGATGACCTTCTTCCTCCTTATTCTATTTTGCAAGCAACATGTCCTGCTAATGCAATTTTTGAACATCATTAATACTAATTTTTTTCTGATACTACACATTCAGAAAACTTATCTAGTTGATAACATTTGTTTGATAATGCATTTGTTGATATTCCTTAACTGAATTTTTAGGCACCCGCAAAACCATTGTGTAGTAATTAGTAAACTACAATGTTATCTTAAATTTAAGTTAATATTTATGTTTCCTTATTATTATTATGGTCACCTTGTTGTATTCTCTAGGTACTTCATGCTCTCGAACAATGTTTGCTATTTTGGTTGTCTGAGCAAGCACTTTTATTTTAATGATTAGACCAAATGATATGAACAAGAACAATTCTAAATTACACTTTAGATGGGTGAATAACTTCATATTATCAACGGTTGGAGTTTTCCTGCTACCATTACCTTGGTTTCTTATTGTTTTCCTTCATGTCGTTCTATTGCTTGCTTGTGCTTTATGTATGCAAAATCTCCAACCTGCATATGCAACAATAACAACATTAATTTTATAATGAGAGGAGGAAACTGACGAACTATCAAATTACTATTATGCTTTGTGTACTTGATCCAAATGAATCCTTTGTGTATTACTTTGTTCTAGTGCTCCACTTTTTTGGTTGTCCAAATGGTGTTATTGTGATATTGCTCACTGTGGTGATTGTATGCTTTGCTACCCATACAGGTATGTTTGCTTATGCTGACTGATACGTCTCCAACGTATCTATACTTTTTGATTGTTCCATGCTATTATATTATCCATCTTGGATGTTTCATATGCATTTATATGCTATTTTATATGATTTTTGGGACTAAACTATTAACCTAGAGTCCAGTGCCAGTTTCTGTTTTTTCCTTGTTTTTGAGTTTTACAGAAAAGGAATACCAAACGGAGTGCCAATTTTTGATGAATTTTTATGGACCAAAAGAATCCCCCGGAGTAAAATAGTTGGGCCAGAAGAGTCTCGAGCCATCCATGAGGGTGGAGGGCACGCCCCCTGCCTCGTGGATGACTCGGAGACCCCCCTGACGTGTGACCGACACAAAAATTCCTATAAATATAGAAACCTCGAAAAGAAACCTAGATTGGGAGTTCCGCCACCGCAAGCCTTTGTAGCCACCAAAAACCAATCGGGACCCTGTTTCGGCACCTTGCCGGAGAGGGGAATCATCACCGGTGGCCATCTTCATCATCCTGACACTCTTCATGATGATGAGGGAGTAGTTCACCCTCGGGGCTGAGGGTATGTACTAGTATCTATGTGTTTGATCTCTCTCTCTCTCTCTCTCTCTCTCTCTCTCTCGTGTTCTTGATTTGGCACGATTTTGATGTACCGCGAGCTTTCCTACTATAGTTGGATCTTATGATGTTTCTCCCCCTCTACCTTCTTGTAATGGATTGAGTTTTCCCTTTGAAGTTATCTTATCGGATTGAGTCTTTAAGGATTTGAGAACACTTGATGTATATCTTGCGTGGGATACCCGTGGTGACAATGGGGTATTCTATTGATTCACTTGATGTATGTTTTTGTGATCAACTTGCGGGTTTCGTGACCTTGGGAATCTATGCATAGGGGTTGGCACACGTTTTCGTCTTGACTCTCCGGTAGAAACTTTGGGGCACTCTTTGAAGTTCTTTGTGTTGGTTGAATAGATGAATCTGAGATTGTGTGATGCATATCGTATAATCATACCCACAGATACTTGAGGTGACATTGGAGTATCTAGGTGACATTAGGGTTTTGGTTGATTTGTGTCTTAAGGTGTTATTTTACTACAAACTCTAGGGCTATTTGTGACATTTATAAGAATAGCCCAATGGATTGATCGGAAAGAATAACTTTGAGGTGGTTTCGTACCCTACAATAATCTCTTCGATTGTTCTCTTCTATTAGTGACTTTGAAGTGACTCTTTGTTTCATGTTGAGGGATAGTTATATGATCTAATTATGTTATCCTTGTTGAGAGAACTTGCACTAGTGAAAGTATGAACCCTAGGCCTTGTTTCGCAGCATTGCAATATTGTTTGTGCTCACTTTTATCATCAGTTACCTTGCTTTTTTATATTTTCAGATTACAAAAATCTATATCTACCATCCATATTGCACTTGTATCACCATCTCTTCGCCGAAGTAGTGCACCTATATAATTTACCATTGTATTGGGTGTGTTGGGGACACAAGAGACTCTTTGTTATTTGGTTGCAGGGTTGTTTGAGAGAGACCATCTTTATCGTACGCCTCCCACGGATTGATAAACCTTAGGTCATCCACTTGAGGGAAATTTGCTACTGTCCTACAAACCTCTGCACTTGGAGGCCCAACAGCGTCTACCAGAAGAAGGTTGTGTAGTAGACATCACTGACTATGTGCAATATGTACTTCCTTATTGTGCAAATTCAGGAAGTGTCTAATATTTCTCTAAAAATCAACATCCACAGTTCTTTATGT
>NC_057800.1:720898160-720927054 GCF_018294505.1 Triticum aestivum
TGTAGTTAACGTTCTATTTTGGTTTATGTATTATGGGGGGTAATAGGCTACCTTCTAATTCATTCTATTGTAGATAACATTCTGTTTTTTCTTTTGTATTTTTGGGGGTAATAGGCTACCCTCTAATTCATTCTATTATACTCCAGATAATAACATTCTGTTTATGTTTATATATTGTTTTTTTGAGGAGGGGGGAGGGTAAGAAGTTACCTGTAAGTCATTCACATTTCGGTTTTGTGTTTGTCTTTAGGTAGGGTAAAAATATACACTCTAATTCATTCTAGCCTAGATATCATTTCGTTGTATTTGTTGTTTTTGTTTTGAGTCTTTTGCAATTTTCAATCTGCACTTAGTTTAGTTTTTATTGTGGGTAAACCCTAATTACTTATTTTTCTAGGAAATGTTTTAGGTTGCAACCTAATTTTGTATTATTTATTACTATTTTTTACATGGAGATCATGAGAATGTCAAGAACATAGGCTATAATAAATTTTGTATTTGAAATCTATTTTGATTTAGGATGTAGTTTTATAGAAGAGTGATGAGTACATGTGTTTTGGTTTCGAAATATCTATCTGTTTCCTCTAATCTATTTTGTTTCACATTTGATGGATAGAGATATACAAAGTAGGAATTTTGATGGGGAGATGACGATTTAGCGAGGGCGGATCAAAAGGGAGAAACCCCGTGGGTTCTTTCTTGCGCTTCTTTCCTTTAATTTTTGTCCCCTGTCTGTTCTGCTTCCATGGTGGCGACGGCCTCGGTTCAGTTGTAGGGAGGAAGAAGAGGAAGGAAGGAGTGGAAGGTACTTGACCTAGGGCTATATGCGGTTGTTTAGTCAGAGAATACTAAAGGGGCAATGGGTTAATGGGTTTTCGCCGCGCTGGCCTGTTTTAGTTGGGCTTGGTTTTTGTGGACAGTGGACACTAATGGCAGAACCGCTGTGCTGGACTGATCGAGTGACCCTCACTTTGGGTCAGTCAATTCTGTTTGCACTGAAGTTGTTTCTGGTCTTTAGATGAGAAACTTACGGTGGATCAGAATTCAACTAACTCAAATTGAAAATTTAACAAGAAATCTCCCATATTTTACATCCTTTTTGAATTGTTTGGGTTGCTTACCACATGTGTTACGTGGTCTCTCTATTTTACATCCTTATTAAACACGACCGTCCAATGAAATTTTCACAAGCCTCGTAACACACAATACTATTTTTAACCTAAAGTCGACAAGCTCGTGATGTTCATATTTCCAACTTCATCTGTGCTTCTAACTCAAAACAGAGTACACGGCCTGCAGAACTTCACAAACTAGCCCAACGACAGCTGCCAGCAGCCCGATAACAAGCCATGGGTTGCTGAAGTACTTCCGCCTCAGCCATGCCATCCACCTCCGTGAGTAGCTCCGAGACCGCTTCTCTAGAATCGAGCATGTCTCCCATAGGTGGTTGCACTCCGGGTCGTCAGGGTCGAATTGGATCCCCTTGTAGAGGTCGGCGAAGCATTTGGCCACCTCATTGTTGTTGTCGTGGACGTGTACAATGACATCTCTCTTCGACAGTAGCTCCACGTCCTTGCTGGTGCAGGCCACCTAGGACATGAAGACACAGTATGCCATGACATGGCTCCCCACTGCCTCCCGGTTTCTTTGCTCCAGCTCCATCAGGTTGCGCAGCAGCCGCCATGTTTCACTGTCGATGTCCAGGTGGGGGACCTCCAGTGTGCCACCGCCACCATTCAGCTTCATGTCGAGGATGCAGTGCATGCCCTTCTCGTTCATGTCCCGACCCTTGAACTTCACCCCTGCGAAGCTGTACTCTGTCGCCGAGCGCCACCGGCGCACTTGATCGGAGTCGTTTATTGTGGCAGCAGGTGGGGCGGAGGGTGGAGCAGGCTTCAAGTGCATATGAAGAAGATGGAGAAGATTGCCAGGCACGGTTGGATGTGGAGACACCTGAAGGAAATATGCCCTAGAGGCAATAATAACGTTATTATTTATTTCCTTACATCATGATAAATGTTTATTATTCATGCTAGAATTGTATTAACCGGAAACATGATACATGTGTGAATACATAGACAAACAAAGTGTCACTAGTATGCCTCTACTTGACTAGCTCATTGATCAAAGATGGTTATGTTTCCTAGCCATAGACAAAGAGTTGTCATTTGATTAACGGGATCACATCATTAGGAGAATGATGTGATTGACTTGACCCATTCCGTTAGCTTAGCACTTGATCGTTTAGTTTGTTGCTATTGCTTTCTTCATGACTTATACATGTTCCTATGACTATGAGATTATGCAACTCCCGTTTATCGGAGGAACATTTTTTGTGCTACCAAACGTCACAACGTAACTGGGTGATTATAAAGGTGCTCTATAGGTGTCTCCGAAGGTACTTGTTGGGTTGGCGTATTTCGAGATTAGGATTTGTCACTCCAATTGTCGGAGAGGTATCTCTGGGGCCACTCGGTAATACACATCACTTAAGCCTTGCAAGCATTGCAACCAATGAGTTAGTTGCGGGATGATGTGCTACAGAACGAGTAAAGAGACTTACTGGTAACGAGATTGAACTAGGTATTGAGATACCGACGATCGAATCTTGGGCAAGTAACATACTGATGACAAAGGGAACAACGTATGTTATTATGTGGTTTGACCGATAAAGATCTTCGTAGAATATATAGGAGCCAATATGAGCATCCAGGTCCCGCTATTTGTTATTGACCGGAGACATGTCTCGGTCATGTCTACATAGTTCTCGAACCCGTAGGGTCCGCACGCTTAAAGTTTGATGACAATTATATTATGAGTTTATGGTTTTTGATGTACCGAAGGTAGTTCGGAGTCCCGGATAAGATCGGGGACATGATGAGGAGTCTCGAAATGGTCGAGACGTAAAGATTGATATATTGGATGACTATATTCGGACATCGGAAAGGTTCCGAGTGATTCGGGTATTCTTCGGAGTACCAGAGAGTTACGAGAATTCACCAGGGAGTAGATGGGCCTTATTAGGCTTTAGGGGAAATAGAGAGGAGAGGCTGCGCGCCCCCCAAGTCCTAGTCCGAATTGGACTTGGGGGAGGGGCGGCACTGAAGGAAATAGAGAAAATTCCTTATTTGACACTATCTTAAAATCTGCTTCCTTATTTGACACTAGAAAAGTTTTTCTTCCCTATTTGACACAAGTTTTAAATGTTATTCCCTATATGACATTTTCGTTCATTTTGAGCCTAAATGACACCTGAAAAGACTCTTTTGCCCCTCATGTGGTATGTGTGTGGGGGACAATAGCGCACACACGCAGCATCAGTGCGAGGGCAGGAGCACACACGCAGCAACACATACACATGCACCAACACACACACATGCGCACACACACGCAACAACACGCATGCACGCGTGCACACACACGCAACAACACGCACGCACGCGTGCACACACACACACGCACACGCAGCAACACACATGCACACACACACACACACACACGCAGCAACACACACACACAGGCAGCATACACACACACACGCAGCAGCAGCACACACACAGGCAGCACATAGGCACGCAATAGCACACACACACACGCGTGCGCACGTACACACGCAGTAGCAAACACACACGCAGCAGCACACATGCACACACACATGCAGCAGCAGCACACATGTGCGCGTGCACCCACACACGCAACAGCACACGCACGCGCACACACATACCACATTAGGGGAAAAATCGTCTTTTCGGGTATCATTTAGGCTCAAAATGGACGGAAGTGTGGTATAGGGAATAAAATTTAGGACTAGTGTCAAATAGGGAAGAAAAAAATTTCAAGTGTCAAATAAGGAACCAGATTTTGAGACAGTGTCAAATAAAGAATTTTCTCAAGGAAATATGCCCTAGAGGCAATAATAAAGTTATTATTTATTTCCTTATTTCATGATAAATGTTTATTATTCATGCTAAAATTGTATTAACCGGAAACATAATACATGTGTGAATACATAGACAAACATAGTGTCACTAGTATACCTCTACTTGACTAGCTCATTGATCAAAGATGGTTAAGTTTCCTAACCATAGACATGAGTTGTTATTTGATCAATGAGATCACATCATTAGGAGAATGATGTGATTGACTTGACCAATTCCGTTGGCTTAGCTCTTGATCATTTGTTTACTGTTATTGCTTTCTTCATGACTTATACATGTTCTTATGACTATGAGATTATACAACTCCCGAATACCGGAGGAACACTTTGTGTGCTACAAAACGTCACAACGTAACTAGGTGATTATAAAGGTGCTCTACAAGTGTCTCTGATGGTACTTGTTGAGTTGGCATAGATCAAGATTAGGATTTGTCACTCCGATTGTCGGAGAGGTATCTCTGGGCCCTCTCGGTAATACACATCACTATAAGCCTTGCAAGCATGATAACTAATGAGTTAGTTACGGGATGATGTATTACGGAACAAGTAAAGAGACTCACCGGTAACGAGATTGAACTAGGTATTGGGATACCGACGATCAAATCTCAGGCAAGTAACATACCGATGACAAAGAGAACAACGTATAGTGTTATGCGGTTTGACCGATAAAAATCTTCGTAGAATATATAGGAACCAATATGAGTATCCAGGTTCCGCTATTGGTTATTGACCGGAGACGTGTCTCGGTCATGTGTACATAGTTCTCGAACCCGTAGGGTCCGCACGCTTAAAGTTCTGTGACGATCAGTTTTATGAGTTTATATGTTTTGATGTACCGAAGGTAGTTCGGAGTCTCGGATGTGATCACGGACATGACGAGGAGTCTCGAAATGGTCGAGACATAAAGATTTGTATATTGGAAGCCTATATTTGGATATCGAAAGTGTTCCGGGTGAAATCGGGATTTTACCGGAGTATCGGGGGTTACCGGAACCCCCCGAGGGGTTTAATGGGCCAAGATGGGCCTTAGTGGAAGAGAGGAGGGGCTCCCAGCGGAGGCCACACGCCCCTCTCCCTCTAGTCCGAATTGGACAAGGAGGGGGGGAGGCGCCCTGATACGTCCATTTTGCATCATGCTTTTATATCGATATTTATTGCATTATGGGATGTTATTACACATTATGTCACAATACTTATGCCTATTCTCTCTTATTTTACAAGGTTTACATAAAGAGGGAGAATGCTGCTACCTCTTGAGCACTACATTGGATTTCCCCGAAGTGGAAAGGATGATGCATCAAAGTAGCGTAAGTATTTCCCTCAGTTTTTGAGAACCAAGGTATCAATCCAGTAGGAGGTTGCGCGTGCGTCCCCTAGTACCTGCACAAAGCACATAACTCCTCGCAAGCAACATGATAAGGGGTTGTCAATCCCTTCATGGTCACTTACGAGTGTGAGATCTGATAAATATGATAAGATAATATTTTTGGTATTTTTGTGATAAAGATGCAAAGTAAAATAAAGGAAAAGTAAATAACTAAGTATTGGAAGATTAATATGATGAAGATAGACCCGGGGGCCATAGGTTTCACTAGTGGCTTCTCTCAAGAGCATAAGTATTCTACGGTGGGTGAACGAATTACTGTTGAGCAATTGACAGAGTTGAGCATAGTTATGAGAATATCTAGGCATGATCATGTATATAGGAATCACGTCCGAGACAAGTAGACCGACTCCTTCCTGCATCTACTACTATTACTCCACTCATCGACCGCTATCCAGCATGCATCTAGAGTATTAAGTTCATGAAAACAGAGTAACGCCTTAAGCAAGATGACATGATGTAGATGGATAAATTCATGCAATATGATACAACCCCATCTTGTTATCCTCGATGGCAACAATACAATACGTGCCTTGTTGCCCCTACTGTCACTGGGAAAGGACACCGCAAGATTGAACCCAAAGCTAAGAACTTCTCCCATTGCAAGAAAGATCAATCTAGTAGGCCAAACCAAACTGATAATTCGAAGAGACTTGCAAAGATAACCAATCATACATAAAAGAATTCAGAGAAGATTCAAATATTGTTCATAGATAGACTTGATCATAAACCCACAATTCATCGGTCTCAACAAACACACTGCAAAAAGAAGATTACATCGAATAGATCTCCACAAGAGAGGGGGAGAACATTGTATTGAGATCCAAAAAGAGAGAAGACGCCATCTAGCTAATAACTATGGACCCAAAGGTCTGAGGTAAACTACTCACACTTCATCGGAGAGGCTATGGTGTTGATGTAGAAGCCCTCCATGATGGATACCCCCTCCGGCGGAGCTCCAGAACATGCCCGAATATGGGATCTCATGGATACACAAAGTTACGGCAGTGGAATTAGGGTTTTGGCTCCGTACCTGATCGTTTGGGGGTACGTAGGTATATATAGAAGGAAGGAGTACGTCGGTGGAGCAACAGTGGGCCCACGAGGGTGGAGGGCGCGCTTGGGGAGGGGGTAGGCATGCCCCCTACCTCGTGGCTCCCTCCTTTGTTTCTTGACGTAGGGTCCAAGTCTCCTGGATCATGTTCGATGAGAAAATCACGTTCCCGAAGGTTTCATTCCGTTTGGACTCCGTTTGATATTCCTTTTCTTCTAAACCCTAAAATAGGCAAAAAAAACCAACAATTCTGGGTTGGGCCTCCGGTTAATAGGTTAGTACCAAAAATAATATAAAAGTGGAAAATAAAGCCCAATAATGTCCAAAACAGTAGATAATATAGCATGGAGCAATAAAAAATTATAGATACGTTGGAGACGTATCATGCATCCCCAAGCTTAATTCCTGCTCGTCCTCGAGTAGGTAAATGATAAAAACAGAATTTTGATGCGGAGTGCTACTAGGCATAATTTTAATGTAATTCTTCTTAATTGTGGCATGAATATTTAGATCCAAACGATTCAAGATAAAAGTTCATTTTGACATAAAAATAATACTACTTCAAGCATACTAACTAAGCAATTATGTCTTCTCAAAATAACATGGCCAAAGCAAGTTCATCCCTACAAAATCATATAGTTTAGTCATGCTCCATTTTCATCACACAAGAATGCTCTCATCATGCACAACCCCGATGACAAGCCAAGCAATTGTTTCATACTTTAGCAATCTCAAACCTATAAAATTTCACGCAATATATGAGCGCGAGCCATGGACATAGCACTATGGGTGGAATAGAATGATGATGGGGGTTATGTGGAGAAGACAAAAAGGGAGAAAGTCTCACATCAACGAGGCTAATCAATGGGCTATGGAGATGCCCATCGATTGATGTTAATGCAAGGAGTAGGGATTGCCATGCAACGGATGCACTAGAGCTATAAATGTATGAAAGCTCAACAAAAGAAACTAAGTGGGTGTGCATCCAACTTGCTTTCTCACGAAGACCTAGGGCACTTGAGGAGGCCCATTGTTGGAATATACAAGCCAAGTTCTATAATGAAAATTCCCACTAGTATATGAAAGTTACAAAACAAAAGACTCTCTATCATGAAGATTATGGTGCTACTTTGAAGCATAAGTGTGGAAAAGGATAGTAGCATTGTCCATTCTCTCTGTTTCTCTCATTTTTTATTTGGGCCTTCTCCTTTTTTATGGCCTTTCTTTTTTTATATTCCTCACTTGGGACAATGCTCTAGAAAATGATGATCATCACACTTCTATTTATTTACAACTCAATGATTACAACTCGATAATAGAACAAAAGATAACTCTATATGAATGCCTCCAGCGGTGTACCGGGATATGCAATGAATCAAGAGTGACATGTATGAAAATTATGAACGGTGGCTGTACCACAAATACTATGTCAACTACATGATCATGCTAAGCAATATGTCAATGATGAATGTGTCATGATAAACGGAATGGTGGAAAGTTGCATGGCAATATATCTCGGAATGGCTATGGAAATGCCATAATAGGTAGGTATGGTGGCTGTTTTGAGGAAGATATAAGGAGGTTTATGTGTGAAAGAGCGTATCATATCTCGGGGTTTGGATGCACCGACGAAGTTTGCACCAACTCTCAATGTGAGAAAGGGCAATGCACGATACCGAATAGGCTAGCAATGGTGGAAGGGTGAGAGTGCGTATAATCCATGGACTCAACATTAGTCATACAGAACCCACATACTTATTGCAAAAATCTACAAGTCATCAAAAACCAAAGCACTACGCGCATGCTCCTAGGGGGATAGATTGGTAGGAAAAGACCATCGCTCGTCCCCGATAGCCACTCATAAGGAAGACAATCAAAGAACACCCCATGTTTCAAATTTGTTGCATAATGTTTACCATACGTGCATGCTACGGGACTTGCAAACTTCAACACAAGCACTTCTCAAATTCACAACTACTCAACTAGCACGACTTTTATATTATTACCTCCATATCTCAAAACAATCATCAAGCATCAAACTTCTCTTAGTATTCAAAACACTCATAGGATTTTTTTTACTAATCTTGAATACCTAGCATATTAGGATTATTTAAGAAAATTAGCATGCTATTTAAGACTCTAAAAAATAATCTAAGTGAAGCATGAGAGATCAATAGTTTCTATAAAACAAATCCGCCACCGTGCTCTAAAAGATATAAGTGAAGTACTAGGGCAAAACTATATAACTCAAAAGATATAAGCGAAGCACATAGAGTATTCTAACAAATTCCAAATCATGTATGGCTCTCTCAAAAGGTGTGTACAGAAAGGATGATTGTGGTAAACTAAAAAGCAAAGACTCAAATCATACAAGACGCTCCAAGCAAAACACATATCATGTGGTGAATAAAAATATAGCTCCAAGTAAAGTTACCGATAGAAGTAGACGAAAGAGGGGATGCCTTCCGGGGCATCCCCAAGCTTTGGCTTTTAGGTGTCCTTAGATTATATTGGGGGTGCCATGGGCATCCCCAAGCTTAGGCTCTTGCAACACCTTGTTTCATAATCCATCAAATCTTTACCCAAAACTTGAAAATTTCACAACACAAAACTCAAAGTAGAAAATCTCATGAGCTCCGTTAGCGAAAGAAAACAAAAGACCACTTCAAGGTACTGTAATGAACTCATTCTTTATTTATATTGGTGTTAAACTTAATGTATTCCAACTTCTCTATGGTTTATAAACTATTTTACTAGCCATAGATTCATCAAAATAAGCAAACAACACACGAAAAACAAACTCTGTCAAAAACAGAACAGTCTGTAGTAATCTGTAGCTAGCTCAATATCTGGAACCCCAAAAATTCTAAAATAAATTTCTGGACGTGAGGAATTTATCTATTAATCATCTTCAAAAATAATTAACTAAATAGCACTTTCCAAATAAAAATGGCAGCAGTTCTCGTGAGCGCTAAAGTTTCTGTTTTTTCAGTAAGATATTAAGACTTTCCCCAAGTCTTCCCAACAGTTCTACTTGGAACAAACACTAATTAAACACAAAAAACACAACCGAAAAAGAGGCTAGGTAAATTATTTATTACTAAACAGGAGCAAAAAGCAAGGAATAAAAATAAAATTGGTTTGCCTCCCAACAAGCGCTATCATTTAACGCCCCTAGCTAGGCATAAAAAGCAAGGATAGATCTAGGTATTGCCATCTTTGGTTTTCAACTTTTTAGCGGAATCAAGCTCGAATCCGGGAGGTTCTTTACGTTTCCCTTCATATTATGAAATTTTTAGATCTAAAGAATCCAACCGCTTATTGCAAAGAGTAATCACCATATTCATGCGGTTAATATTTCCACTAATGTTCTTAAGAGGCTCAAGAGACTTCTGTAGAATTTTAGTAACTTCACAATTTTGTTCAAAAACTTGTGTCTCTTCTTGGGTAGGATGAGGCCCCTTTTGTTGAGGTAGTGTTCCCACTATACATTCTATAATTTCAAGCGCAATATGGGGATCAATTTCAATAAAATTGCCTTTGGCAATGCAACCCAAGAGTTGTCTATGCGACATATTTAATCCAACATAGAAATTGCGAAGCAGAATTCTTAGGTTCACTTCAAAGGTACAATTATGATAAGACTCCATTATCCTCAACCAAGCATCTATTAAGTTTTCTCCTTGTCTTTGTTTGAAGTGAAACACTTTAAACTCAGGGGATGACGGAGTAGATAAGGGACTAGCCATAGCGACAAGCAAGCAATCCAACACACAAGGAAACAAAAAGCAAGCGAGCAAAAAGTGGCAAATAGAGAAAGAGAGGGAGGATAGAGAGAGAGGGCGAATAAAAGGGCAAGGGTGAAGTGGGGGAGAGGAAAACAAGAGGCAAATGGCAAATAATGTAATGCAGGAGATAGTAATTGTGTTGGGTACTTGGTATGTTGACTTTTGCATAGGCGCCAGAAATGGCTCGTTGTTGGAAGTCAAATCTTGACTTGCATGAACCTCCCCGACAATGGCGCCAGAAATTCTTCTTTCTACCTCTTGAGCACTGCGTTGGATTTCCCCGAAGAGGAAAGGATGATGCAGCAAAGTAGCGTAAGTATTTCCCTCAGTTTTTGAGAACCAAGGTATCAATCCAGTAGGAGGCTGCGCGCGCGTCCCCTAGTACCTGCGCAAAGCAAATAACTCCTGGCAACCAACGCGATAAGGGGTTTTCAATCCCTTCACGGTCACTTACGAGAGTGAGATCTGATAGATATGATAAGATAATATTTTTGGTATTTTTGTGATAAAGATGCAAAGTAAAATAAAGGAAAAGTAAATAACTAAGTATTGGAAGATTAATATGATGAAGATAGACCTGGGGGCCATAGGTTTCACTAGTGGCTTCTCTCAAGAGCATAAGTATTTTATGGTGGGTGAATGAATCACTGTTGAGCAATTGACAGAATTGAGCATAGTTATGAGAATATCTAGGTATGATCATGTATATAGGCATCACGTCCGAGACAAGTAGACCGACTCCTGCCTGCATCTACTACTATTACTCCACTCATCGACCACTATCCAACATGCATCTAGAGTATTAAGTTCATGAAAGAGAGTAACGCCTTAAGCAAGATGACATGATGTAGAGGGATAAATTCATGCATTATGATAAAAATCCCATCTTGTTATCCTCGATGGTAACAATACAATGCGTGCCTTGCTGCCCCTTCTGTCACTTGGAAAGGACACCGCAAGATTGAACCCAAAGCTAAGCACTTATCCCATTGCAAGAAAGATCAATCTAGTAGGCCAAACCAAACTGATAATTCGAAGAGACTTGCAAAGATAACCAATCATACATAAAAGAATTCAGAGAAGATTCAAATATTGTTCATAGATAGACTTGATCATAAACCCACAATTCATCAGTCTCAACAAACACACCGCAAAAACAAGATTACATCGAATAGATCTCGACAAGAGAGGGGGAGAACATTGTATTGAGATCCAAAAAGAGAGAATAAGCCATCTATGGACCCGAAGGTCTGAGGTAAACTACTCACACTTCATCGGAGAGGCTATGGTGTTGATGTAGAAGCCCTCTATGATGGATACCCCATCCGGCGGAGCTCCGGAACAGGCCCCAAGATGGGATCTCGTGGATACAGAAAGTTACGGCGGTGGAATTAGGGTTTTGGCTCCGTATCTGATCGTTTAGTGGTACGTAGGTATATATAGGAGGAAGGAGTACGTCGGTGGAGCAACAGGGGGCCCACGAGGGTGGAGGGCGCGCCTGGGGGTGGGGGGGGGGGTAGGCGTGTCCCCTACCTCGTGGCTCCCTCCTTTGTTTCTTGACATAGGGTCCAAGTCTCCTGCATCATGTTCGGTGAGAAAATCACGTTCCTGAAGGTTTCATTCCGTTTGGACCCTGTTTGACATTCCTTTTCTTCGAAACCCTAAAATAGGCAAAAAAAGTAGCAATTCTGGGCTAGGCCTCCGGTTAATAGGTTAGTCCCAAAAATAATATAAAAGTGGAAAATAAAGCCCAATAATGTCCAAAACGGTAGATAATATAGCATGGAGAAATCAAAAATTATAGATACGTTGGAGACGTATCAAATGCCGGCAGCTAGGATTCTGGGCTGGAAAAGGAGCAAATATTAGAGACCTATTGTCGTTGTCAAAACCGGCGGATCTCGGGTAGGGGGTCCCGAACTGTGCGTCTAGGCTGGATGGTAACAGGAGGCAAGGGACACGAAGTTTTACCCAGGTTCGGGCCCTCTCGATGGAGGTAAAACCCTACGTCCTGCTTGATTAATATTGATGATATGGGTAGTACAAGAGTAGATCTACCACGAGATCGAGGAGGCTAAACCCTAGAAGCTAGCCTATGGTATGATTGTTGATGCGTATGTTATCCTACGGACTAAAACCCTCCGATTTATATAGGCACCGGATAGGGTTAGGATTACATAGAGTCGGTTACAATGGTAGGAGATCTAAATATCTGCATCGCTAAGCTTGTCTTCCACGCCAAGGAAAGTCCCCTCCGGACACGGGACGAAGTCTTCAATCCTGTATCTTCATAATCCAGGAGTCCGACTGAAGGTATAGTCCGGCCATCCGGACACCCCCTAATCCAGGACTCCCTCAGTAGCCCCTGAACCAGGCTTCAATGACGACGAGTCTGACGCGCATATTGTCTTCGGCATTGCAAGGCGGGTTCCTCCTCCAAGTACTCCATCATAGATTTTGAACACAAAGATAGTGTCCGGCTCTGCAAAATAAGTTTCCACATATTGCCATAGAGAGAATAACATTTACACAAATCTAATCCGCTGACTTATTCCGTAGTGTGACATCACACCACGGGCAAGCTTTTATTCGAACCGTTTTACTGTCTCATCTCAGCGCGTTATGCGAGGCGGTTTCCTTGGCATGTCTTGTTAAAGCAGAGATCGTGTCCCCTTATTCCGGGATTCTCATTAATACGAGCGTGGGCAACCCAACCGCTTCTAGGACTCCTAGATTATAGGCAAGTCCAAGCGGACACGGAGAGGACACTTGATATTCACCCTCTTTATAAAGGGGACAAGGCTTTTATTTTTCCCTCCCGTGCTCAATCGAATCCTTCCCCCACCTCAAGCTCAAACGCCCGAAGTTTAGGTCAGGTGCTCCGAACCTCCAGTCATGTCCGGATCTAGCCTTCAAGGCCGATGGGTGCCTTCCTCCGTCACGGAAGAAGACATCAAAAAGCTGAGGGAGGCCAGATATCTGACCGCCGAAATTTCGCATCGGCTGCCTCCCCGAGGGCAGACCGTCCCTACCCCTGAACCCAACGAGAACGTCGTGTTTGTCTCCCACTTCCTCCGAGGTCTAGGCCTTGCTCTGGATCCTTTCGTCAGGGGTTTGATGTTTTATTATGGGCTAGACTTGCATGATCTAGCTCCGGACTCCTTTCTTCACATCATGACATTTATTTTCGTGTGAGAGGCCTTCCTCCGGGTTACCCCTCACTTTGGCCTATGGCTCAAGACCTTTGAAGTGAAGCCAAAGATGATCGAGGGGCAACATGTAGTGTGTGGAGGTGCCTCAATACACAAGATGACGGGAGCTCCGTGGCCCAAAGGTTCCATCCCAGAGGTGTCTGAATTGTGGCAACATGAGTGGTTCTATATCACGGCTCCTAGAAGCGCCAAGTGGGCGGCCGCCCCTGTTTTCCGCTCGGGCCCTCCACCATAACTGATGTCATGGATAAACAGAGGTCTGAGCTGGGGTCCAGCCAAGGACGTGCCTATACTGCAAACCCACATTCGAGATCTCTTCAATGGAGATTTCAGTTTGGTTGCGGTAATACAAGTTATGCTGGTTCGTCAAGTCCAGCCTTGCAAACGCCAGCCTCTTCGCCTATGGGAGTTCAATCCTGAAGGACCGCGCGTCATTCAAAATTTTCTTGGCCTAACGCATGAGGAGATGTACAAGTCATTCTTCGAACCTCAGGTGGAGTGTCCGGAAATCACCGAGGACGTGGGCCTAAGGAGTAACCACGCCGCCGAACAGGTAAGGCATCTTCCGGCCGAACATACTATCTCTCCTTTGTTACGAAGTTATTTCTGAGAGTTCGCTTTTTGACCAGGACTGGCTAACAAAGGCGAAGTTGATTTGGTGTTCGGCCCCCCTCCCCGAGGGTTTGGAAAATCCGGTATTGGAAAAGATGCTCCAGACCGCACCTTGCCCGGAGCCCTTAAGGGAAGATACTGTGGAGGGCAATGCGGGCGGACGCGGGCCCCCAACGCTGCCCATTCTAGCTGAGGGAGCGAGCGTCTCCATGAAGGAAGACGACCAGAAGAGGAAAAGGGCTGCGTCCGGGGATTCGGAAGCTGAAGCTTCCAAATGGGAGAAGAAGTCTCCCACAGAGGGTCCTACCTCGGGGGGCGCCGTTGCCGCACAAAGTCCGCGGGGGGATCAATTCTCCCGCGAGTCGTAAGTGACCCGAAATACTTTAATAGTACAGATATGCCATCTTTTTCTTCTGAGAAGATAACCACCGCATATATTTTTGCAGTTCGGACCTTAGCCCCTCTCAAATGAGCTCGTCTTCGGGGGATCTTCTTTCGGGGATGATGGAGAGCGAAACGCCTCCTCCGCCCCGGAAGCGGGCGACCCTGAAGTGTCGTCGCGGAGGGCCTCTCCGAGTCCGGTGAGGCCAGAAGATAATCCCATTGACCCTCGAAGCTCCCAGCGTCCGACTCCCGAAGAGAGCAGACAAAAGAGTCCGGCACCGTCTAGTGTGCGATCGGATGTTTTGAGGGAGTTGGTGGGGCGAGCGGCCATCTCAGATAAACACCGTGTGCTGATGAATAAGGTGATGGAGAGAATATCGTCCGCCGAAAGCGGATTGCATGAAGCTTTTATGAAACTACTGACAAGCTTTGAGGTACGTAAAAGAATGTATGATAGTCCTGCACATGCTAGGTGTGCCCTGTGTAGATAGTAGCCCCTGAGACTCTGATTGTCGTCGGAAACGACGATGAATAGAGGATCATATTCCCAGGTAATAACCATACCGCCTCTATGTGCAGGTGATGGAAGCTCCGGTGGCTATCCGGACTAGCGAGTTTGCCCATTTAGAATGGCAATTGGATGCGGCAGACGCCGACATCGAGCTTGTTAACAAAAGGCTTGACGAGGCACTGGGTAAGTGGCTTTATCTGGTAAATGTCACATAGGAAGAGCAGCATAATGCCAGTATCTTTAATATGTTGTGACTACAGATGGAGCTTCCACTGTTGAAGCCTTGCGGGCAGAACTTGCCCGAGCCAAGGAACAAGCGAGGTTGGGTAATGCGGCTTCTTTAAAGGCGGCCGAAGAGTTGCAAGCCAAGAAGGCCGCACATGGCAAGAGCCGAGACAAGATGGCCAAGATGGCCATAGAATTAAAATCCTTCACCGACCGTTGTCGGGTTCTTGAAAAGGAAAACCAGGCGCAAGCATCGGACCTTGAGAAGGCTGCTGCGACGACAAAGGACCTCCGCTCTACTATGAGGGCAAAGAAGGAGGAGCTGCAGGAAGTCGAGGATATTGTAGCTGGGAAATCCTTTATGTTGCGGAGGAAGTTCGGAGATCCACGGTATGCCCCTCTGGATCGGCTGTGGAGCTTGGAGGATGTGTATATGGATTTGGTGGCGAGCGCTGCCGATGTGGCCAAGTACTTCCAGGGTCAGACGGATCGTGGAGTAGACCAGCTGTTTTGGAGACAATTCCATACTCCCGAGCGTCCACTTTCATTGACTAACCAATTAGCCAAATGGGCCGAACTAAATAGTTTGTCCGGACTCTCCATGAGGTCTGTTGTGGATCAGTTATAGCCGGAAGGGTCAAAACCGAACAACTATTTCAGCTTGGTGCAGCAGTTACTCGATGTGGTGCCGCGCATTGATGCGATGAAGAGGTCGGCGTGCATAGAGGGCACACGGATGGCCTTTGCCCATGTCAAGGCAAACTGGGCGGAGATGGATGCTACCAATGTTGCAGCGTGGGATTCGGCCATAGGTCGAAAGGCTGCTGAGCACTACTTTGAAGAAGTTCTTGAGGGTGCCCGTTTGGTAGAGACCCAGTGCTCAAAAAATATTATGTTTGAGTGATATGTAATCTCATTGTAAGCGAAATGCTTTTATAAAGTTTTATAAGGCCATTCTTATACTTTTGACTGAAAGTAATATGATGCCTCCCGGGCGGCCGTTTTTGTATACATGTGTATAACCTGAAAGATTGCAGTCGTCAGCTTCAACCCCCACTCATATAATGCGGAGGTGCTGGCAAAAACACACGTTCACACTTAACCCAACGTCTTGGTCCTATTAAGGAGGTGATAGCGGAGCGAGCGAGGCAACCGGACTATAATGCTTTAACACTTTCACTTAGCCATAGGAGTTTGACAGTGGGGCTACTACATAGCCCCTGGTGGCTCCGCACTCTCCCGAACTCGGGGTGTGTACATGCCTGGCCGAAAAACGGCCCTTCGTTAAGGCGGAGGAATTCTAACATTCCCACAGGTCATCGAGTGGTTGACCAGTCTCACGCTATATCATGACAATCAGTTTTCGGCTTTCTCTACTGAGGTGCTCGTCCGGATGAACCAGGGCACAATCGCAGTAGTTCTCCTGGTGCTACCTTAGCCGGTAAAATGGAACGTAAGGCACCAAAACACAAGACCCGGGCAAACCCAACATTTGACCAAAGACAATGATTCGGAGCTGATGCATATAGGGCCAAACTCGCGACGCCGAACACACCCTAAGGTATTCGGTCTTTGTGGTATAAACCGGGCCTAAATAATGGCCTTTGTAAGAAGCCCCTTGTGTCCAGGTACGTGCATTGTTCTGGCGTGGCCACATGCCAAGACGTCAGCATCCTTCTCAACGGTGGATATGTATCAACAAGAGACAGTAAGAAAGGTTTACGCAGGGTCTTAATCTAAAAAGAATCCTTGGAGCGGGTCCCTGCTGCACGTCTGCGCCTGTGTCTCCATTGTGCCGTATCCTGGACGAGTGTAGCACGATGATCGTCTGTAAAAGAGAGGAAGTTAAGTGAAAAAGTTGTCGTGCAAAAAGATAGTTTTAAAGAAACCATGTATAATTGAAGATGATAAGAAATTGCCACTTGTCTGCACGCGTTGAGCCCCTTGTATTGACAAATAGGGGTGTGATCACTTATTCGGTATAAATAGCGGCACCGGACTTGATTAGTTGTATATGAGGTCTTGACGACCTATTGGATGCTTTCGCTAGTCTGGGCGCCTTTAATGTGCGGCTGTCATGGCAGCCTCACTCTCTTCGGCGCGCAGAGATCGCTTGATATTTCCGTGCACTGTAATGATGCCACGTGGACCGGGCATCTTGAGTGTGAGGGAGGCGTAGTGTGGTATTGCATTAAAGCGAGCGAAAGCTTCGCGTCCGAGCAGTGCTTGATAGCCACTTTGAAACGGAGCGATGTGGAAAGTTAGATGCTCGCGACGGAAGTTATCGGGGGAGCCGAATATAACTTGTAGTAAGAGGGAGCCCGTACAACGAGCCCCTGGGCCTGGCGTTACTCCTTTAAAGGTAGTATTGCTATGGCGAATTTTTATTGGGTCTAACCCCATCCCGCGGATTGTATCCTGATATATTAGGTTTAGGCTACTGCCGCCGTCCATCAAGACTCGTGTGAAGTGATATCCGCTAATTACTGGGTCTAATACCAGGGCAGCCCATCCTGTGTGTCGGATACTTGCTGAGTAATCACGATGGTCGAAAGTGATCGGTTGAGACGACCAGTGGCAAGACTCCGCGGTGACAGGCACTTGGGTATATTTTCCTGGGAGTGCCGCGTTGTTTTTTCCCTTGATCATGTGTAACACGTTATTGTTTTGACTTCTGGTGGAAATTTCTTTTGTTCCCCCGTGTCTTGCTTGGGGGGCTTGTCCTCGTCTTCACTTGGTGTGTCCTCCCCCTTGTGTACGGCGTTGAGCTTGCCGGACTGCTTGAAGACCCAACATTCTCTGTGGGTATGATTAGCGGGTTTACCAGGGGTACTATGAATCTGGCATACTTGGTCCAAAATTTTGTTGAGGCTGGACAGTTCATCCCTGGTGCCTTTAGGGGGGGGGGGCTTTTGACCTGGCCGAGGTCTTATGAATCCGGCATTTACTGTCGTCCCCTTCGTGCCGTCTTCTTTAGTCCGGCGTTTGTTATTGCTGTTGCGCCGTGATTTCCCGTTTCCATCTCTAACTTCAGATGTACTGGGGTCGCTGGTGCTGCATCTGGCTAGCTAGCTGTCCTCACCCGCGCAAAAGCGAGTCATGAGGTTTGTTAATGCAGACATCGTTCTCGGCTTATTTTGGCCAGGGTGTCTGGCGAGCCATTCGTCACGGACGCTATGCTTGAAAGCTGCCAAGGCTTCGGCGTCCGGACAGTCGACAATCTGGTTCTTTTTAGTAAGAAACCTGTTCCAAAGCTTTCAGGCTGACTCTCCGGGCTGTTGAGTAATGTGACTCAAATCGTCCGCATCCGGAGGTCGGACATAAGTCCCTTGAAAATTTGCCCAAAAGGCGTCTTCGAGCTCTTCCCAACATCTAATGGAGCTTTCGGGGAGGCCTTTGAGCCAGTGACGAGCTGGCCCTTTGAGCTTGAGGGGTAAATACTTGATGGCGTGGAGATCATCTCCCCGAGCCATATGGATGTGGAGGATGTAGTCCTCGATCCAGACCCCAGGGTCTGTTGTTCCGTCGTATGCTTCTATGTTTAGGGCTTGAATCCTTCTGGAAATTCATGGTCCAGTACCTCATCGGTGAAACATAGGGGGTGTGCAACACCCCTGTAGCTGGGTGCACCGCGTTGTTCGGATGTTTTTGTTGTATTGTATGCTGGGGCGCGCTTGCGTGTTCCATAGATGGATCTTGTTGCGCCGTCCTTTGGGTGCGAATCCTCGCATGGGTCACTTATTGTATTGTGAGCGGCGTTGTATGCCGCTTTGTGTCGGTAGAGAGGTCGTCTATCCGACCAGGTTGCTGCTTTGATATTTGGTTGTGGGGGGTCTGAGGCCTCCTCATCGAATTCAGGTAGCAGCTTCCGCTTTGGGTAGCTCTTGGAGGGGCGATTATCGCCGTACCTTGCTGCAGTGCTGAGTATTTTACTCCATCTGAATTGGAGTGTGTCTTGCGCAGCCTTGAGCCTTTGCTTCTACTTTTTCAGGCTCCTCGCGGTGGCAGCAAGCCTTTTATGGGCAGTCTGCTGCTCCAGGTGTCTGTCCGGTGTTATGTCGTCCGGACCATTATCCTTGATAGGATTTGTTTGTTCGGTTTGATCATCCGGATTGCCGTTGTCCGGCAGCGGTTCGCCCTGCTCCAGCGCTGGGTCTGTGTGATCGCTATTTCTGTCGAGGCGGGATTTGGGGTGGCGCTTGCGTCGCCGCTTTGACTGCTTTTCGAGGGAACAAGCTTTCGGTGCGTCCTTCAGCTCCTCGTCGTCATCTTTTGGTGCGTCCACCATGTATACGTCATATGACGAGGTGGCGTTCCAGGGCCCAATAGGCGCTGGTTCTTCATCGTATCCTTCATCGGCGTCCATACCATCGATGTCTTCGGAGTTGAAGTCAAGCATGTCGGTTAGATCGTCGACAGTGGCTACAAAGTGGGTGGTGGGTGGGCTTTGAATTTCTTCATCGTCCGTACCCCAACCTTGCTGACCATAGTCCGGCCAGGGCTCTCCTGATAAAGAGAGAGACTTCAGTGACTTCAGGATATCGCCGAAAGGCGAGTGCTGAAAAATGTCCATGGTAGTGAACTCCATGATCGGCGCCCAATCGGATTCGATCGGTAGGGGCGGGGAGGGTTCGGAGTCCGGAGAGGAGTCCGGCTCCTTAGGGTCACGAGTCTCGCAGAGTGCGGGGTAGGCGTTCGGCTCAATCGCCATTGGGATCGCAGCCCCCGAGGCGGCGCTCAACCACCCATCCTCGATCGGCGCAGTTGGCTCCGAATTAAGGATTGGAGCCGATGCGGTTGCGGCCTCCAGGGCACTGTTCAGCGGATCATGCTCGTCGGGACAATGCGGCGCGCTTGATAGTGGCTCGAATCCGTTGAAGATCAAGTCCCCGCGGATGTCAGCCGTGTAGTTTAAACTTTTGAATCTGACCTAACGGCCAGGGGCGTAGCTTTCGATCTGCTCCAGATGGCCAAGTGAATTGGCCCGCAGTGCGAAGCCGCCGAAGACGAAGATCTATCCGGGGAGGAAGGTCTCACCCTGGACTGCATGGCTGTTGATGATCGTTGGAGCCATCGAGCCTGACTGCGTCGACACAGAGGAACTCTCAATGAAAGCACCAATTTCGGTGTCAAAACCGGCGGATCTCGGGTAGGGGGTCCCGAACTGTGCGTCTAGGCTGGATGGTAACAGGAGGCAAGGGACACGAAGTTTTACCCAGGTTCGGGCCCTCTCGATGGAGGTAAAACCCTACGTCCTGCTTGATTAATATTGATGATATGGGTAGTACAAGAGTAGATCTACCACGAGATCGAGGAGGCTAAACCCTAGAAGCTAGCCTATGGTATGATTGTTGATGTGTATGTTGTCCTACGGACTAAAACCCTCCGATTTATATAGGCACCGGATAGGGTTAGGGTTACATAGAGTCGGTTACAATGGTAGGAGATGTAAATATCCGCATCGCCAAGCTTGCCTTCCACGCCAAGGAAAGTCCCCTCAGACACGGGACAAAGTCTTCAATCTTGTATCTTCATAGTCCAGGAGTCCGGCTGAAGGTATAGTCCGGCCATCCGGACACCCCCTAATCCAGGACTCCCTCACCTATTCTGCACAACTCCAAAAGTCCTAAAACTTCACGTAAGACGTTTTCAGAATATATAAAAAATACTGAGCGCAAGAAGTTCACCAGGGGGGCCACACCCTGCCCACAAGGGTGGGGGGACGCGCCCTACCACCCTTGGCGCGCCCCCTACCTCGTGGGCCTCTTGGTGGCCCTCCCATGGCCATCTTCCGCTATATGGAGTCTTTCGATGAGGAAAAAAAATCATAAGCCATCTTTTCGGACAAGACTCCACCGCCACGAGGCGGAACCTTGGCAGAACCAATCTAGGGCTCTGGCGGAGCTGTTCTGCAGGGGAAACTTCCCTCTGGGAGGGGTAAATCATCGCCATCGTCATCACCAACGCTCCTCTCATCGGGAGAGGGCAATCTCCATCAACATCTTCACCAGCACCATCTCCTCTCAAAACCCTAGTTCATCTCTTGTATCCAATTCTTGTCTCCAAGTCCGGGATTGGTACCTGTGGGTTGCGAGTAGTGTTAATTACTCGTTGTTGATGCTAGTTGGTTTAATTGGTGGAAGATCATATGTTCAGATCCTATATGCATATTAATACCCCTCTGATTATGAACATGAATATGCTTTATGAGTAGTTATGTTTGTTCCTGAGGACATGGGAGAAGTCTTGCTATTAGTAGTCATGTGAATTTGGTATTCGTTCGATATTTTGATGAGATGTATGTTGTCTCTCCTCTAGTGGTGTTATGTGAACGTCGACTACATGACACTTCACCATTATTTGGGCCTAGAGGAAGGCATTGGGAAGTAATAAGTAGATGATGGGTTGCTAGAGTGACATAAGCTTAAACCCTAGTTTATGCGTTGCTTCATAAGGGGCTGATTTGGATCCATATGTTTCATGCTATGGTTAGGTTTACTTTAATACTTTTGTTGTAGTTGCGGATGCTTGCAATAGAGGTTAATCATAAGTGGGATGCTTGTTCAAGCAAGGACAGTACCCAACCACCGGTCCACCCACATACCAAATTATCAAAGTACCGAATGCGAATCATATGAAGGTGATGAAAACTAGCTTGACGATATTCCCATGTGTCCTCGGGAGCGCTTTTCTCTATATAAGAGTTTGTCCAGGCTTGTCCTTTGCTACAAAAAGGATTGGGCCACCTTGCTGCACTTTATTTACTTTTGTTACTTGTTGCTCGTTACAAATTATCCTATCACAAAATTATCTGTTATCACTTATTTTAGTACTTGTAGAGAATACCTTGCTGGAAACCGCTTATCATTTCCTTCTGCTCCTTGTTGGGTTCGACACTCTTACTTATCGAAAGGACTACGATAGATCGCCTATACTTGTGGGTCATCAAGACTCTTTTCTGGCGCCGTTGCCGGGGAGTGAAGCGCCTTTGGTGGGTGGAATTTGGTAAGGAAAATTTATATAGTGTGCTGAAATTTATTGTCACTTGTTACTATGGAAAGTAATCCTCTGAGGGGCTTGTTCGGGGTATCTTCACCCCAACCAGTAGAGCAAAGAGTTGCTCCTCAACCTACTGAACCTACTAAAAATGAAAATGTCTGCTTTGAAATTCCTTCAGGTATGATAGAAAAACTGCTAGCTAATCCTTTTGCAGGAGACGGAACAATTCATCCTGATGAGCACCTAATATATGTGGATGAAGTTTGTGGATTATTTAAGCTTGCAGGTGTACCCAAAGATGTTATTAAGAAGAAGGTCTTCCCTTTATCTTTGAAGGAAGATGCATTGACATGGTATAGGCTATGTGATGATACGGGGTCTTGGAACTACAAATGATTGAAATTGGAATTTCATCAGAAGTTTTATCCTATGCATCTTGTTCATCGTGATCGCAATTATATATATAATTTTTGGCCTCGCGAAGGAGAAAGCATCTCTCAAGCTTGGGGGAGGCTTAAATCAATGTTATATTCATGCCCCAATCATGAGCTCTCAAGAGAGATGATTATTCAAAATTTATATGCTCGACTGTCTGATAACAATCGCACCATGCTCGATACTTCTTGTGCTGGCTCTTTTATGACGAATACTATTGAATCCAAATGGGATTTATTGGAAAGAATTAAACGCAACTCTGAAGATGGGACCTCGACGAAGGTAAGGAGTCAGGTATGACACCTAAGTTTGATTGTGTTAAATCTTTTATGGATACCGATGTTTTCCGTAAATTTAGCACTAAATATGGACTTGACTCTGAGATAGTAGCTTCTTTCTGTGAATCTTTTGCTACTTATGTTGATCTCCCCAAGGAGAAGTGGTTTAAATATCACCCTCCCATAGAAGTAAAAGTAGCTGCACCTATTAAAGTTGAAGAAAAGACTATCACTTATAATGATCCTATTGTTCCTACTTCTTATGTTGAGAGACCACCTTTCCCTGTTAGGATAAAGGATCATGCTAAAGCTTCAACTGTGGTTCGTAAAAGCAATATTAGAACATATACACCTCCTGAGCAAGTTAAAGTTGAACCTAATATTGCTATTGTTAAAGATCTTTTGGCTGATAATATTGATGGGCATGTTATTTATTTCTGTGATGAAACTGCTAGAATTGCTAAACCTTGTACTAAAGATATACCTAGACCTGTGGTAGGCATGCCTGTTATTTCTGTTAAAATAGGAGATCATTGTTATCATGGCTTATGTGATATGGGTGCTACTGCTAGCGCTATACCTCATGACTTATACAAAGAAATTATGCATGATATTGCACCTGCTGAGACAGAAGATATTGATGTCACAATTAAACTTGCCAATATAGATACTATTTCACCAATTGGAATAGTTACGAATGTTGAAGTCTTGTGTGGGAAAACTAAATATCCTACTGATTTTCTTGTTCTTGGTTCCCCATAAGATAGCTTTGGTCCCAATATATTTGGTAGACCCTTCTTAAACACTGTTAATGCTAAGATATATTGCAAAAAGGATGTTATTACTATCGGTTTAGATGATATGTCTCATGAATTTAATTTCTCTAAATCTAGTAGACAACACCGTGAAGAAGAATTACCTAGTAAGGATGAAATTATTGGTCTTGCTTCTATTGCCGTACCTCCTAGCACTAGTAGAAAACAGGGCTTTGGTCCAGGCCGGGTCAACCCATTAGTCCCGGTTCAGTCTAGAACCGGGACCAATGGGGGCATTGGACCCGGTTCGTGAGCCCAGGGGGCCGGCCAGGCCACATGGGCCATTGGTCCCGGTTAGTGGGACGAACTAGGACCAATGGGCCTCGCTCCTGGCACACCACCATTGGTCCTGGTTGGTGGCTTGAACCGGGACCAAAGGCTCCCCTTTAGTCCCGGTTCATGCCACCAACCGGGACCAATGAGGTGCCTATATATACCCCCTCGCGTAAGAGCAGAGCACACTGCTCTATTTTTTTCTGGCCGAGGGGGAGAGGGCTTGGTGGTGCTCTAGCTCACCTCCTATGCACACAAGGTGTTCAATGGAATGCCCGAGCCACACTACTTAAGCTTTCTCCTCTCCAAACTCGACCTCCAAGCTCCATTTTCCTCAATATTTGTCTAGATTTAGCGGTCTGTCACGCCCCGTCCCCGTCTTCACCGCCGTCGATCACCTTCGCCGAGCTGAACGCCAGCACCACCGTGGCGAGCCTCTTGTTCTTATCTTCTTTCTGAAAGGAAAAATATTCTTACTTGTATGTTTACATAGATACTTGTATTATTTTCTTACTTTTATTATTGCATCTTATATAGTGCGATGGTTTTGGTATCCGCCCCCGTCGGCCCTCGTCCTGTCTATGATTCGGATGTGGTATATATATTATCTTTATAACTATTGGTTCATTTATTGTTTATGAAAATTATGCCGACCAACGTGACATAGATTTTATTTATGTAGGATGTATGTGAATTGGAAATGCCAACCGACCCTATTGTCGAGAGGTTAAATTTAGTTGAAGAAGAAAACAATTTGTTGAAGGAAAAAATAAAAAAAAATTTGAGGAGGAGAAGATGATATTGGAGTTGCATGTTGCGGATATCGTCGATGATCACAAGATCAAAATGGATGCAATGCGCTTGAAGATTAGAAAGATTAGAAAATATGCCATTCATACCGAGGCTTGGTATCATTATGCCGTTGGATCAATTGTTACCTTGGTTGCGATTATGATCGCATTTGTTTTCGCACTGAAATGTTTTACATAGTTTCAATGTATGGTTTAATTAATTAGATGCTCTAGAGAGCTATATGTTGTTAGATGAGAACTATGTATGCACTTTGGTTTTAATGTGATGATGAACTTCTATTAATTTGGACACTTGATTATATATAATGCACGCAGATGAACCGGCAATGGATGTACGGTGACAGACACACCTCCGAGTACATTAAGGGCGTGCATGAGTTTCTCGATGCGGCTGAGGCAAACAAGCAGAATGGTTTTATGTGTTGTCCATGCACTGAATGTGGGAATACGAGGTCTTACTCTAACCGGAAAATCCTTCACTCCCACCTACTTTACAAGGGTTTCATGCCACACTATAATGTTTGGACGAGGCACGGAGAAATAGGGGTTATGATGGAAGACGGTGAAGAAGAAGAGTACGATGACAACTATGTGCCCCCTGAATACGGTGATGCTGCAACGGGGGGAGCTGGTGAAGATCAAGAGGAACCAGACGATGTGCCCAATGATGCTGCAACGGGTGAAGCTGCTGAATATCAAGAGGAGCCAGACGATGTGCCCGATGATGATGATCTCCGCCGGGTCATTGTCGATGCAAGGACGCAATGCGAAAGTCAGAAGGAGAAGCTGAAGTTCGATCGCATGTTAGAGGATCACAAAAAAGGGTTGTACCCCAATTGCGAAGATGGCAACACAAAGCTCGGTACCGTACTGGAATTGCTGCAGTGGAAGGCAGAGAATGTTGTGGCTGACAAAGGATTTGAGAAGCTACTGAAAATATTGAAGAAGAAGCTTCCAAAGGATAACGAATTGCCCGACAGTACATACGCAACAAAGAAGGTCGTATGCCCTCTAGGATTGGAGGTGGAGAAGATACATGCATGCCCTAATGACTGCATCCTCTACCGTGGTGCATATAAGGATCTGAACGCATGCCCGGTATGCGGTGCATTACGGTATAAGATCAGACGAGATGACCCTGGTGATGTTGACGGCGAGCCCCCCAGGAAGAGGGTTCCTGCGAAGGTGGTGTGGTATGCTCCTATAATACCACGGTTGAAACGTCTGTTCAGAAACGAAGAGCATGCCAAGTTCATGCGATGGCACAGTGAGAACCGGAAGAAAGATGGGAAGTTGAGAGCACCCGCTGACGGGTCGGAGTGGAGAAAAATCGATAGAAAGTACTGGGATGAGTTTGCAAAGGACCCAAGGAATGTATGGATTGCTTTAAGCGTGGATGGCATTAATCCTTTCGGGGAGCAGAGCAGCAATCACAGCACCTGGCCCGTGACTCTATGTATGTATAACCTTCCTCCTTGGATGTGCATGAAGCGGAAGTTCATTATGATGCCAGTTCTCATCCAAGGCCCTAAGCAACCCGGCAATGACATTGATGTGTACCTAAGGCCATTAGTTGAAGAACTTTTACAGCTGTGGAATGGAAATGGTGTACGTACGTGGGATGAGCACAGACAGGAGGAATTTAACCTAAAGGCGTTGTTGTTCATGACCATCAATGATTGGCCCGCTCTCAGTAACCTTTCAGGATAGACAAACAAAGGATACCACACATGCATGCACTGTTTACATGACACTGAAAGTATATACCTGGACAAATGCAGGAAGAATGTGTACCTAGGCCATCGTCGATTTCTTCCAACCAACCATCAATGTCGAAAGAAAGGCAAGCATTTCAAAGGCGAGGCAGATCACCGGAAGAACCCGCCATGCGTACCGGTGATCACGTACTTGCTATGGTCAATGATTTACACGTAATCTTTGGAAAGGGTCCCGGCGGACTAGCTGTTCCGAATGACGCTGAGGGACACGCACCCATGTGGAAGAAGAAATCTATATTTTCGGACCTACCCTACTGGAAAGACCTAGAGGTCCGCTCTTCAATCAACGTGATGCACGTGACGAAGAACCTTTGCGTGAACCTTCTAGGCTTCTTGGGTGTGTATGGGAAGACAAAAGGTACACCTGAGGCATGGGAGGACCTGCAATGTTTGCACGAAAAAGACGGCATGCCTCCGAAGCAGTATAAAGGTCCTGCCAGCTACGCTCTTACGAAAGAAGAGAAAGAAATCTTCTTTGAATGCCTGCTCGGTATGAAGGTCACGACTGGCTTCTCGTCGAATATAAAGGGAATAATAAATATGCCAGAGAAAAAGTTTCAGAACCTAAAGTCTCATGACTGCCACGTGATTATAACACAACTTTTTCCGGTTACATTGAGGGGGCTTCTACCGGAAAACGTCCGATTAGCCATTGTGAAGCTATGTGCATTCCTCAATGCAATATCTCAGAAGGTGATCGATCCAGAAATCGTACCAAGGCTAAGGAGTGATGTGGCGCAATGCCTTGTCAGTTTCGAGCTGGTGTTCCCACCATCCTTCTTCAATATCATGACGCACGTCCTAGTTCATCTAGTCGACGAGATTGTCATCCTGGGGCCCGTATTTCTACACAATATGTTCCCCTTTGAGAGGTTCATGGGAGTCCTAAAGAAATATGTCCGTAACCGCGCTAGGCCAGAAGGAAGCATCTCCATGGGCCATCAAACAGAGGATGTTATCGGGTTTTGTGTTGACTTCATTCCTGGCCTTAAGAAGATAGGTCTCCCTAAATCGCGGTATGAGGGGAGACTGACTGGAAAAGGCACTCTTGGAAGTGACTCAATAATATGCAGGGACGGATATTCTTGGTCTCAAGCACACTACACAGTTCTACAGAACTCTACCTTGGTGACCCTGTATGTCGATGAACACAAGAACAGTCTGCGCTCCAAACACCCGGAGCAGTGCGACAACTGGATTACATGTGAACACATCAGGACTTTCAGCAGTTGGCTGGAAACACGTCTCAGAGGTGATAACACGGTTTGTGATGAGTTGTACTTGTTGTCCAGGGGACCAGCTTTGACTGTATTGACTTACAAAGGATACGAGATAAATGGGAATACATTTTACACGATCGCCCAAGATCAAAAGAGCACCAACCAAAACAGCGGTGTCCGCTTTGATGCAGCAACCGAGAGCGGAAAGGACACATATTATGGTTACATAGTGGACATATGGGAACTTGACTACGGACATGATTTTAAGGTCCCTTTGTTTAAGTGCAAATGGGTCAATCTGTTAGGCGGCGGGGTACAGGTAGACCCACAGTACGGAATGACAACAGTGGATCTGAAAAATCTTGGGTACACTGACGAACCGTTCGTCCTAGCCAATGATGTGGCACAGGTTATCTATGTGAAGGACATGTCTACCAAACCGAGAAAAAGAAAAGATAAGGAAGCGAATACATCATACGATGAGCCAAAGCGCCACATAGTTCTTTCAGGAAAAAGGGACATCCTGGGAGTGGACGGCAAGACAGACATGTCTGAAGATTATGAAAAGTTTCATGAAATTTCTCCCTTCAATGTCAAGGCTGACCCAAGCATCCTGATAAACGATGAAGATTATCCATGGTTACGGCGCAATAAGCAAATGACACAAGTGAAGAAAAAATGAAGACTTTCTCCCGCAACTATTATGATGATACCATGCCAACTTTGTAACACACGAGTATGCTATGCCAACTTTTTCAGAGTTCATTTGAAAACTATGAATTTAGGTCGAATTTTCTCTATAGGTGTATCTATGTTCATTTTTTAGTAAAGTTAATCACAAACTTGTGATTCACACAAATTTCAAAGAATTCAAATTTTAACTATTCAAATTTGAAAAATAATGGCACTAACAAAAAGTTTATAATTTTTCTAAAACTAATGGCACTACCAGAATGTTTATAATTTTGCTGACCAAAAAGCAAAAAGAAATAAAAAATAAAGAAAAAAACAAAAGAAAATAAATAATGTAGAAAACAAAACAAAAAATCTGGAAAACAGAAAATAGCAACAATAAGTATTTTTTTGTAAATAGAAACAAAATAAAATAAATAAAGCAACAAAGAAAACAAAAAAACTAAAAAAGTGTTTTTAAATTTGAAAACTAATGGCACTAACA